>NW_028175415.1:100000-102500 GCF_965226575.1 Pagrus pagrus
CAAAAAGCTTACAGCACCTGGTATTCCCAGGCGGTCTCCCATCCAAGTACTAACCAGGCCCGACCCTGCTTGGCTTCCGAGATCGGACGAGATCGGGCGTGTTCAGAGTGGTATGGCCGTAAGCCACACGTGCACCCCAAAAAAGGCCTTTTGAAGATGCCCTCAGATTGCGTTTCATTGTTTTGTCTTGGAGTGCAGGTAGGGTACGTCCAGAAATAAAGCAAATCCTGTTACCGGGACGAAAGAAATGAGCCTTCATGACAAGCTCTGCCGTCACCTGTTTTCACATTTCCAAGGCTTCCGCTGCATGGAAAACAGCCATCAGTGGCTTGGTAAGCACTGACACATCATTGTCTCAGCAGTGTTTTCATTGATGCATTCAATTGGATCAAATAATGACATGTTTAGAGGAGGACAATGTACCATATTTCCCTCTGAAATGGAATGAAGTAGTAGCATAAAAACAGCATGAAGTGGAAATAGGAGGTGAAGGACTAGCCATTTACATTCCTCCACCTTAGCAGACAGCCTGCATGATGGGAGAACCAGAGACGGGCTGCTGGTTTTTTTCAACCCTCTGCCTCCACTGCAGCGCCGCCTGGTGTCTGTAGAGAGAAGCCAAAAAGCTTACAGCACCTGGTATTCCCAGGCGGTCTCCCATCCAAGTACTAACCAGGCCCGACCCTGCTTAGCTTCCGAGATCGGACGAGATCGGGCGTGTTCAGAGTGGTATGGCCGTAAGCCACACGTGCACCCCAAAAAAGGCCTTTTGAAGATGCCCTCAGATTGCGTTTCATTGTTTTGTCTTGGAGTGCAGGTAGGGTACGTCCAGAAATAAAGCAAATCCTGTTACCGGGACGAAAGAAATGAGCCTTCATGACAAGCTCTGCCGTCACCTGTTTTCACATTTCCAAGGCTTCCGCTGCATGGAAAACAGCCATCAGTGGCTTGGTAAGCACTGACACATCATTGTCTCAGCAGTGTTTTCATTGATGCATTCAATTGGATCAAATAATGACATGTTTAGAGGAGGACAATGTACCATATTTCCCTCTGAAATGGAATGAAGTAGTAGCATAAAAACAGCATGAAGTGGAAATAGGAGGTGAAGGACTAGCCATTTACATTCCTCCACCTTAGCAGACAGCCTGCATGATGGGAGAACCAGAGACGGGCTGCTGGTTTTTTTCAACCCTCTGCCTCCACTGCAGCGCCGCCTGGTGTCTGTAGAGAGAAGCCAAAAAGCTTACAGCACCTGGTATTCCCAGGCGGTCTCCCATCCAAGTACTAACCAGGCCCGACCCTGCTTGGCTTCCGAGATCGGACGAGATCGGGCGTGTTCAGAGTGGTATGGCCGTAAGCCACACGTGTACCCCAAAAAAGGCCTTTTGAAGATGCCCTCAGATTGCGTTTCATTGTTTTGTCTTGGAGTGCAGGTAGGGTACGTCCAGAAATAAAGCAAATCCTGTTACCGGGACGAAAGAAATGAGCCTTCATGACAAGCTCTGCCGTCACCTGTTTTCACATTTCCAAGGCTTCCGCTGCATGGAAAACAGCCATCAGTGGCTTGGTAAGCACTGACACATCATTGTCTCAGCAGTGTTTTCATTGATGCATTCAATTGGATCAAATAATGACATGTTTAGAGGAGGACAATGTACCATATTTCCCTCTGAAATGGAATGAAGTAGTAGCATAAAAACAGCATGAAGTGGAAATAGGTGAAGGACTAGCCATTTACATTCCTCCACCTTAGCAGACAGCCTGCATGATGGGAGAACCAGAGACGGGCTGCTGGTTTTTTTCAACCCTCTGCCTCCACTGCAGCGCCGCCTGGTGTCTGTAGAGAGAAGCCAAAAAGCTTACAGCACCTGGTATTCCCAGGCGGTCTCCCATCCAAGTACTAACCAGGCCCGACCCTGCTTGGCTTCCGAGATCGGACGAGATCGGGCGTGTTCAGAGTGGTATGGCCGTAAGCCACACGTGCACCCCAAAAAAGGCCTTTTGAAGATGCCCTCAGATTGCGTTTCATTGTTTTGTCTTGGAGTGCAGGTAGGGTACGTCCAGAAATAAAGCAAATCCTGTTACCGGGACGAAAGAAATGAGCCTTCATGACAAGCTCTGCCGTCACCTGTTTTCACATTTCCAAGGCTTCCGCTGCATGGAAAACAGCCATCAGTGGCTTGGTAAGCACTGACACATCATTGTCTCAGCAGTGTTTTCATTGATGCATTCAATTGGATCAAATAATGACATGTTTAGAGGAGGACAATGTACCATATTTCCCTCTGAAATGGAATGAAGTAGTAGCATAAAAACAGCATGAAGTGGAAATAGGAGGTGAAGGACTAGCCATTTACATTCCTCCACCTTAGCAGACAGCCTGCATGATGGGAGAACCAGAGACGGGCTGCTGGTTTTTTTCAACCCTCTGCCTCCACTGCAGCGCCGCCTGGTGTCTGTAGAGAGAAGCCAAAAAGCTTACAGCACCTGGTATTCC
>NW_028175415.1:107500-210000 GCF_965226575.1 Pagrus pagrus
TCCGAGATCGGACGAGATCGGGCGTGTTCAGAGTGGTATGGCCGTAAGCCACACGTGCACCCCAAAAAAGGCCTTTTGAAGATGCCCTCAGATTGCGTTTCATTGTTTTGTCTTGGAGTGCAGGTAGGGTACGTCCAGAAATAAAGCAAATCCTGTTACCGGGACGAAAGAAATGAGCCTTCATGACAAGCTCTGCCGTCACCTGTTTTCACATTTCCAAGGCTTCCGCTGCATGGAAAACAGCCATCAGTGGCTTGGTAAGCACTGACACATCATTGTCTCAGCAGTGTTTTCATTGATGCATTCAATTGGATCAAATAATGACATGTTTAGAGGAGGACAATGTACCATATTTCCCTCTGAAATGGAATGAAGTAGTAGCATAAAAACAGCATGAAGTGGAAATAGGAGGTGAAGGACTAGCCATTTACATTCCTCCACCTTAGCAGACAGCCTGCATGATGGGAGAACCAGAGACGGGCTGCTGGTTTTTTTCAACCCTCTGCCTCCACTGCAGCGCCGCCTGGTGTCTGTAGAGAGAAGCCAAAAAGCTTACAGCACCTGGTATTCCCAGGCGGTCTCCCATCCAAGTACTAACCAGGCCCGACCCTGCTTGGCTTCCGAGATCGGACGAGATCGGGCGTGTTCAGAGTGGTATGGCCGTAAGCCACACGTGCACCCCAAAAAAGGCCTTTTGAAGATGCCCTCAGATTGCGTTTCATTGTTTTGTCTTGGAGTGCAGGTAGGGTACGTCCAGAAATAAAGCAAATCCTGTTACCGGGACGAAAGAAATGAGCCTTCATGACAAGCTCTGCCGTCACCTGTTTTCACATTTCCAAGGCTTCCGCTGCATGGAAAACAGCCATCAGTGGCTTGGTAAGCACTGACACATCATTGTCTCAGCAGTGTTTTCATTGATGCATTCAATTGGATCAAATAATGACATGTTTAGAGGAGGACAATGTACCATATTTCCCTCTGAAATGGAATGAAGTAGTAGCATAAAAACAGCATGAAGTGGAAATAGGAGGTGAAGGACTAGCCATTTACATTCCTCCACCTTAGCAGACAGCCTGCATGATGGGAGAACCAGAGACGGGCTGCTGGTTTTTTTCAACCCTCTGCCTCCACTGCAGCGCCGCCTGGTGTCTGTAGAGAGAAGCCAAAAAGCTTACAGCACCTGGTATTCCCAGGCGGTCTCCCATCCAAGTACTAACCAGGCCCGACCCTGCTTGGCTTCCGAGATCGGACGAGATCGGGCGTGTTCAGAGTGGTATGGCCGTAAGCCACACGTGCACCCCAAAAAAGGCCTTTTGAAGATGCCCTCAGATTGCGTTTCATTGTTTTGTCTTGGAGTGCAGGTAGGGTACGTCCAGAAATAAAGCAAATCCTGTTACCGGGACGAAAGAAATGAGCCTTCATGACAAGCTCTGCCGTCACCTGTTTTCACATTTCCAAGGCTTCCGCTGCATGGAAAACAGCCATCAGTGGCTTGGTAAGCACTGACACATCATTGTCTCAGCAGTGTTTTCATTAATGCATTCAATTGGATCAAATAATGACATGTTTAGAGGAGGACAATGTACCATATTTCCCTCTGAAATGGAATGAAGTAGTAGCATAAAAACAGCATGAAGTGGAAATAGGAGGTGAAGGACTAGCCATTTACATTCCTCCACCTTAGCAGACAGCCTGCATGATGGGAGAACCAGAGACGGGCTGCTGGTTTTTTTCAACCCTCTGCCTCCACTGCAGCGCCGCCTGGTGTCTGTAGAGAGAAGCCAAAAAGCTTACAGCACCTGGTATTCCCAGGCGGTCTCCCATCCAAGTACTAACCAGGCCCGACCCTGCTTAGCTTCCGAGATCGGACGAGATCGGGCGTGTTCAGAGTGGTATGGCCGTAAGCCACACGTGCACCCCAAAAAAGGCCTTTTGAAGATGCCCTCAGATTGCGTTTCATTGTTTTGTCTTGGAGTGCAGGTAGGGTACGTCCAGAAATAAAGCAAATCCTGTTACCGGGACGAAAGAAATGAGCCTTCATGACAAGCTCTGCCGTCACCTGTTTTCACATTTCCAAGGCTTCCGCTGCATGGAAAACAGCCATCAGTGGCTTGGTAAGCACTGACACATCATTGTCTCAGCAGTGTTTTCATTGATGCATTCAATTGGATCAAATAATGACATGTTTAGAGGAGGACAATGTACCATATTTCCCTCTGAAATGGAATGAAGTAGTAGCATAAAAACAGCATGAAGTGGAAATAGGAGGTGAAGGACTAGCCATTTACATTCCTCCACCTTAGCAGACAGCCTGCATGATGGGAGAACCAGAGACGGGCTGCTGGTTTTTTTCAACCCTCTGCCTCCACTGCAGCGCCGCCTGGTGTCTGTAGAGAGAAGCCAAAAAGCTTACAGCACCTGGTATTCCCAGGCGGTCTCCCATCCAAGTACTAACCAGGCCCGACCCTGCTTGGCTTCCGAGATCGGACGAGATCGGGCGTGTTCAGAGTGGTATGGCCGTAAGCCACACGTGCACCCCAAAAAAGGCCTTTTGAAGATGCCCTCAGATTGCGTTTCATTGTTTTGTCTTGGAGTGCAGGTAGGGTACGTCCAGAAATAAAGCAAATCCTGTTACCGGGACGAAAGAAATGAGCCTTCATGACAAGCTCTGCCGTCACCTGTTTTCACATTTCCAAGGCTTCCGCTGCATGGAAAACAGCCATCAGTGGCTTGGTAAGCACTGACACATCATTGTCTCAGCAGTGTTTTCATTGATGCATTCAATTGGATCAAATAATGACATGTTTAGAGGAGGACAATGTACCATATTTCCCTCTGAAATGGAATGAAGTAGTAGCATAAAAACAGCATGAAGTGGAAATAGGAGGTGAAGGACTAGCCATTTACATTCCTCCACCTTAGCAGACAGCCTGCATGATGGGAGAACCAGAGACGGGCTGCTGGTTTTTTTCAACCCTCTGCCTCCACTGCAGCGCCGCCTGGTGTCTGTAGAGAGAAGCCAAAAAGCTTACAGCACCTGGTATTCCCAGGCGGTCTCCCATCCAAGTACTAACCAGGCCCGACCCTGCTTGGCTTCCGAGATCGGACGAGATCGGGCGTGTTCAGAGTGGTATGGCCGTAAGCCACACGTGCACCCCAAAAAAGGCCTTTTGAAGATGCCCTCAGATTGCGTTTCATTGTTTTGTCTTGGAGTGCAGGTAGGGTACGTCCAGAAATAAAGCAAATCCTGTTACCGGGACGAAAGAAATGAGCCTTCATGACAAGCTCTGCCGTCACCTGTTTTCACATTTCCAAGGCTTCCGCTGCATGGAAAACAGCCATCAGTGGCTTGGTAAGCACTGACACATCATTGTCTCAGCAGTGTTTTCATTGATGCATTCAATTGGATCAAATAATGACATGTTTAGAGGAGGACAATGTACCATATTTCCCTCTGAAATGGAATGAAGTAGTAGCATAAAAACAGCATGAAGTGGAAATAGGAGGTGAAGGACTAGCCATTTACATTCCTCCACCTTAGCAGACAGCCTGCATGATGGGAGAACCAGAGACGGGCTGCTGGTTTTTTTCAACCCTCTGCCTCCACTGCAGCGCCGCCTGGTGTCTGTAGAGAGAAGCCAAAAAGCTTACAGCACCTGGTATTCCCAGGCGGTCTCCCATCCAAGTACTAACCAGGCCCGACCCTGCTTGGCTTCCGAGATCGGACGAGATCGGGCGTGTTCAGAGTGGTATGGCCGTAAGCCACACGTGCACCCCAAAAAAGGCCTTTTGAAGATGCCCTCAGATTGCGTTTCATTGTTTTGTCTTGGAGTGCAGGTAGGGTACGTCCAGAAATAAAGCAAATCCTGTTACCGGGACGAAAGAAATGAGCCTTCATGACAAGCTCTGCCGTCACCTGTTTTCACATTTCCAAGGCTTCCGCTGCATGGAAAACAGCCATCAGTGGCTTGGTAAGCACTGACACATCATTGTCTCAGCAGTGTTTTCATTGATGCATTCAATTGGATCAAATAATGACATGTTTAGAGGAGGACAATGTACCATATTTCCCTCTGAAATGGAATGAAGTAGTAGCATAAAAACAGCATGAAGTGGAAATAGGAGGTGAAGGACTAGCCATTTACATTCCTCCACCTTAGCAGACAGCCTGCATGATGGGAGAACCAGAGACGGGCTGCTGGTTTTTTTCAACCCTCTGCCTCCACTGCAGCGCCGCCTGGTGTCTGTAGAGAGAAGCCAAAAAGCTTACAGCACCTGGTATTCCCAGGCGGTCTCCCATCCAAGTACTAACCAGGCCCGACCCTGCTTGGCTTCCGAGATCGGACGAGATCGGGCGTGTTCAGAGTGGTATGGCCGTAAGCCACACGTGCACCCCAAAAAAGGCCTTTTGAAGATGCCCTCAGATTGCGTTTCATTGTTTTGTCTTGGAGTGCAGGTAGGGTACGTCCAGAAATAAAGCAAATCCTGTTACCGGGACGAAAGAAATGAGCCTTCATGACAAGCTCTGCCGTCACCTGTTTTCACATTTCCAAGGCTTCCGCTGCATGGAAAACAGCCATCAGTGGCTTGGTAAGCACTGACACATCATTGTCTCAGCAGTGTTTTCATTGATGCATTCAATTGGATCAAATAATGACATGTTTAGAGGAGGACAATGTACCATATTTCCCTCTGAAATGGAATGAAGTAGTAGCATAAAAACAGCATGAAGTGGAAATAGGAGGTGAAGGACTAGCCATTTACATTCCTCCACCTTAGCAGACAGCCTGCATGATGGGAGAACCAGAGACGGGCTGCTGGTTTTTTTCAACCCTCTGCCTCCACTGCAGCGCCGCCTGGTGTCTGTAGAGAGAAGCCAAAAAGCTTACAGCACCTGGTATTCCCAGGCGGTCTCCCATCCAAGTACTAACCAGGCCCGACCCTGCTTGGCTTCCGAGATCGGACGAGATCGGGCGTGTTCAGAGTGGTATGGCCGTAAGCCACACGTGCACCCCAAAAAAGGCCTTTTGAAGATGCCCTCAGATTGCGTTTCATTGTTTTGTCTTGGAGTGCAGGTAGGGTACGTCCAGAAATAAAGCAAATCCTGTTACCGGGACGAAAGAAATGAGCCTTCATGACAAGCTCTGCCGTCACCTGTTTTCACATTTCCAAGGCTTCCGCTGCATGGAAAACAGCCATCAGTGGCTTGGTAAGCACTGACACATCATTGTCTCAGCAGTGTTTTCATTGATGCATTCAATTGGATCAAATAATGACATGTTTAGAGGAGGACAATGTACCATATTTCCCTCTGAAATGGAATGAAGTAGTAGCATAAAAACAGCATGAAGTGGAAATAGGAGGTGAAGGACTAGCCATTTACATTCCTCCACCTTAGCAGACAGCCTGCATGATGGGAGAACCAGAGACGGGCTGCTGGTTTTTTTCAACCCTCTGCCTCCACTGCAGCGCCGCCTGGTGTCTGTAGAGAGAAGCCAAAAAGCTTACAGCACCTGGTATTCCCAGGCGGTCTCCCATCCAAGTACTAACCAGGCCCGACCCTGCTTAGCTTCCGAGATCGGACGAGATCGGGCGTGTTCAGAGTGGTATGGCCGTAAGCCACACGTGCACCCCAAAAAAGGCCTTTTGAAGATGCCCTCAGATTGCGTTTCATTGTTTTGTCTTGGAGTGCAGGTAGGGTACGTCCAGAAATAAAGCAAATCCTGTTACCGGGACGAAAGAAATGAGCCTTCATGACAAGCTCTGCCGTCACCTGTTTTCACATTTCCAAGGCTTCCGCTGCATGGAAAACAGCCATCAGTGGCTTGGTAAGCACTGACACATCATTGTCTCAGCAGTGTTTTCATTGATGCATTCAATTGGATCAAATAATGACATGTTTAGAGGAGGACAATGTACCATATTTCCCTCTGAAATGGAATGAAGTAGTAGCATAAAAACAGCATGAAGTGGAAATAGGAGGTGAAGGACTAGCCATTTACATTCCTCCACCTTAGCAGACAGCCTGCATGATGGGAGAACCAGAGACGGGCTGCTGGTTTTTTTCAACCCTCTGCCTCCACTGCAGCGCCGCCTGGTGTCTGTAGAGAGAAGCCCAAAAGCTTACAGCACCTGGTATTCCCAGGCGGTCTCCCATCCAAGTACTAACCAGGCCCGACCCTGCTTGGCTTCCGAGATCGGACGAGATCGGGCGTGTTCAGAGTGGTATGGCCGTAAGCCACACGTGCACCCCAAAAAAGGCCTTTTGAAGATGCCTTCAGATTGCGTTTCATTGTTTTGTCTTGGAGTGCAGGTAGGGTACGTCCAGAAATAAAGCAAATCCTGTTACCGGGACGAAAGAAATGAGCCTTCATGACAAGCTCTGCCGTCACCTGTTTTCACATTTCCAAGGCTTCCGCTGCATGGAAAACAGCCATCAGTGGCTTGGTAAGCACTGACACATCATTGTCTCAGCAGTGTTTTCATTGATGCATTCAATTGGATCAAATAATGACATGTTTAGAGGAGGACAATGTACCATATTTCCCTCTGAAATGGAATGAAGTAGTAGCATAAAAACAGCATGAAGTGGAAATAGGAGGTGAAGGACTAGCCATTTACATTCCTCCACCTTAGCAGACAGCCTGCATGATGGGAGAACCAGAGACGGGCTGCTGGTTTTTTTCAACCCTCTGCCTCCACTGCAGCGCCGCCTGGTGTCTGTAGAGAGAAGCCAAAAAGCTTACAGCACCTGGTATTCCCAGGCGGTCTCCCATCCAAGTACTAACCAGGCCCGACCCTGCTTAGCTTCCGAGATCGGACGAGATCGGGCGTGTTCAGAGTGGTATGGCCGTAAGCCACACGTGCACCCCAAAAAAGGCCTTTTGAAGATGCCCTCAGATTGCGTTTCATTGTTTTGTCTTGGAGTGCAGGTAGGGTACGTCCAGAAATAAAGCAAATCCTGTTACCGGGACGAAAGAAATGAGCCTTCATGACAAGCTCTGCCGTCACCTGTTTTCACATTTCCAAGGCTTCCGCTGCATGGAAAACAGCCATCAGTGGCTTGGTAAGCACTGACACATCATTGTCTCAGCAGTGTTTTCATTGATGCATTCAATTGGATCAAATAATGACATGTTTAGAGGAGGACAATGTACCATATTTCCCTCTGAAATGGAATGAAGTAGTAGCATAAAAACAGCATGAAGTGGAAATAGGAGGTGAAGGACTAGCCATTTACATTCCTCCACCTTAGCAGACAGCCTGCATGATGGGAGAACCAGAGACGGGCTGCTGGTTTTTTTCAACCCTCTGCCTCCACTGCAGCGCCGCCTGGTGTCTGTAGAGAGAAGCCCAAAAGCTTACAGCACCTGGTATTCCCAGGCGGTCTCCCATCCAAGTACTAACCAGGCCCGACCCTGCTTGGCTTCCGAGATCGGACGAGATCGGGCGTGTTCAGAGTGGTATGGCCGTAAGCCACACGTGCACCCCAAAAAAGGCCTTTTGAAGATGCCTTCAGATTGCGTTTCATTGTTTTGTCTTGGAGTGCAGGTAGGGTACGTCCAGAAATAAAGCAAATCCTGTTACCGGGACGAAAGAAATGAGCCTTCATGACAAGCTCTGCCGTCACCTGTTTTCACATTTCCAAGGCTTCCGCTGCATGGAAAACAGCCATCAGTGGCTTGGTAAGCACTGACACATCATTGTCTCAGCAGTGTTTTCATTGATGCATTCAATTGGATCAAATAATGACATGTTTAGAGGAGGACAATGTACCATATTTCCCTCTGAAATGGAATGAAGTAGTAGCATAAAAACAGCATGAAGTGGAAATAGGAGGTGAAGGACTAGCCATTTACATTCCTCCACCTTAGCAGACAGCCTGCATGATGGGAGAACCAGAGACGGGCTGCTGGTTTTTTTCAACCCTCTGCCTCCACTGCAGCGCCGCCTGGTGTCTGTAGAGAGAAGCCAAAAAGCTTACAGCACCTGGTATTCCCAGGCGGTCTCCCATCCAAGTACTAACCAGGCCCGACCCTGCTTGGCTTCCGAGATCGGACGAGATCGGGCGTGTTCAGAGTGGTATGGCCGTAAGCCACACGTGCACCCCAAAAAAGGCCTTTTGAAGATGCCCTCAGATTGCGTTTCATTGTTTTGTCTTGGAGTGCAGGTAGGGTACGTCCAGAAATAAAGCAAATCCTGTTACCGGGACGAAAGAAATGAGCCTTCATGACAAGCTCTGCCGTCACCTGTTTTCACATTTCCAAGGCTTCCGCTGCATGGAAAACAGCCATCAGTGGCTTGGTAAGCACTGACACATCATTGTCTCAGCAGTGTTTTCATTGATGCATTCAATTGGATCAAATAATGACATGTTTAGAGGAGGACAATGTACCATATTTCCCTCTGAAATGGAATGAAGTAGTAGCATAAAAACAGCATGAAGTGGAAATAGGAGGTGAAGGACTAGCCATTTACATTCCTCCACCTTAGCAGACAGCCTGCATGATGGGAGAACCAGAGACGGGCTGCTGGTTTTTTTCAACCCTCTGCCTCCACTGCAGCGCCGCCTGGTGTCTGTAGAGAGAAGCCAAAAAGCTTACAGCACCTGGTATTCCCAGGCGGTCTCCCATCCAAGTACTAACCAGGCCCGACCCTGCTTGGCTTCCGAGATCGGACGAGATCGGGCGTGTTCAGAGTGGTATGGCCGTAAGCCACACGTGCACCCCAAAAAAGGCCTTTTGAAGATGCCCTCAGATTGCGTTTCATTGTTTTGTCTTGGAGTGCAGGTAGGGTACGTCCAGAAATAAAGCAAATCCTGTTACCGGGACGAAAGAAATGAGCCTTCATGACAAGCTCTGCCGTCACCTGTTTTCACATTTCCAAGGCTTCCGCTGCATGGAAAACAGCCATCAGTGGCTTGGTAAGCACTGACACATCATTGTCTCAGCAGTGTTTTCATTGATGCATTCAATTGGATCAAATAATGACATGTTTAGAGGAGGACAATGTACCATATTTCCCTCTGAAATGGAATGAAGTAGTAGCATAAAAACAGCATGAAGTGGAAATAGGAGGTGAAGGACTAGCCATTTACATTCCTCCACCTTAGCAGACAGCCTGCATGATGGGAGAACCAGAGACGGGCTGCTGGTTTTTTTCAACCCTCTGCCTCCACTGCAGCGCCGCCTGGTGTCTGTAGAGAGAAGCCAAAAAGCTTACAGCACCTGGTATTCCCAGGCGGTCTCCCATCCAAGTACTAACCAGGCCCGACCCTGCTTAGCTTCCGAGATCGGACGAGATCGGGCGTGTTCAGAGTGGTATGGCCGTAAGCCACACGTGCACCCCAAAAAAGGCCTTTTGAAGATGCCCTCAGATTGCGTTTCATTGTTTTGTCTTGGAGTGCAGGTAGGGTACGTCCAGAAATAAAGCAAATCCTGTTACCGGGACGAAAGAAATGAGCCTTCATGACAAGCTCTGCCGTCACCTGTTTTCACATTTCCAAGGCTTCCGCTGCATGGAAAACAGCCATCAGTGGCTTGGTAAGCACTGACACATCATTGTCTCAGCAGTGTTTTCATTGATGCATTCAATTGGATCAAATAATGACATGTTTAGAGGAGGACAATGTACCATATTTCCCTCTGAAATGGAATGAAGTAGTAGCATAAAAACAGCATGAAGTGGAAATAGGAGGTGAAGGACTAGCCATTTACATTCCTCCACCTTAGCAGACAGCCTGCATGATGGGAGAACCAGAGACGGGCTGCTGGTTTTTTTCAACCCTCTGCCTCCACTGCAGCGCCGCCTGGTGTCTGTAGAGAGAAGCCAAAAAGCTTACAGCACCTGGTATTCCCAGGCGGTCTCCCAACCAAGTACTAACCAGGCCCGACCCTGCTTAGCTTCCGAGATCGGACGAGATCGGGCGTGTTCAGAGTGGTATGGCCGTAAGCCACACGTGCACCCCAAAAAAGGCCTTTTGAAGATGCCCTCAGATTGCGTTTCATTGTTTTGTCTTGGAGTGCAGGTAGGGTACGTCCAGAAATAAAGCAAATCCTGTTACCGGGACGAAAGAAATGAGCCTTCATGACAAGCTCTGCCGTCACCTGTTTTCACATTTCCAAGGCTTCCGCTGCATGGAAAACAGCCATCAGTGGCTTGGTAAGCACTGACACATCATTGTCTCAGCAGTGTTTTCATTGATGCATTCAATTGGATCAAATAATGACATGTTTAGAGGAGGACAATGTACCATATTTCCCTCTGAAATGGAATGAAGTAGTAGCATAAAAACAGCATGAAGTGGAAATAGGAGGTGAAGGACTAGCCATTTACATTCCTCCACCTTAGCAGACAGCCTGCATGATGGGAGAACCAGAGACGGGCTGCTGGTTTTTTTCAACCCTCTGCCTCCACTGCAGCGCCGCCTGGTGTCTGTAGAGAGAAGCCAAAAAGCTTACAGCACCTGGTATTCCCAGGCGGTCTCCCATCCAAGTACTAACCAGGCCCGACCCTGCTTAGCTTCCGAGATCGGACGAGATCGGGCGTGTTCAGAGTGGTATGGCCGTAAGCCACACGTGCACCCCAAAAAAGGCCTTTTGAAGATGCCCTCAGATTGCGTTTCATTGTTTTGTCTTGGAGTGCAGGTAGGGTACGTCCAGAAATAAAGCAAATCCTGTTACCGGGACGAAAGAAATGAGCCTTCATGACAAGCTCTGCCGTCACCTGTTTTCACATTTCCAAGGCTTCCGCTGCATGGAAAACAGCCATCAGTGGCTTGGTAAGCACTGACACATCATTGTCTCAGCAGTGTTTTCATTGATGCATTCAATTGGATCAAATAATGACATGTTTAGAGGAGGACAATGTACCATATTTCCCTCTGAAATGGAATGAAGTAGTAGCATAAAAACAGCATGAAGTGGAAATAGGAGGTGAAGGACTAGCCATTTACATTCCTCCACCTTAGCAGACAGCCTGCATGATGGGAGAACCAGAGACGGGCTGCTGGTTTTTTTCAACCCTCTGCCTCCACTGCAGCGCCGCCTGGTGTCTGTAGAGAGAAGCCAAAAAGCTTACAGCACCTGGTATTCCCAGGCGGTCTCCCATCCAAGTACTAACCAGGCCCGACCCTGCTTAGCTTCCGAGATCGGACGAGATCGGGCGTGTTCAGAGTGGTATGGCCGTAAGCCACACGTGCACCCCAAAAAAGGCCTTTTGAAGATGCCCTCAGATTGCGTTTCATTGTTTTGTCTTGGAGTGCAGGTAGGGTACGTCCAGAAATAAAGCAAATCCTGTTACCGGGACGAAAGAAATGAGCCTTCATGACAAGCTCTGCCGTCACCTGTTTTCACATTTCCAAGGCTTCCGCTGCATGGAAAACAGCCATCAGTGGCTTGGTAAGCACTGACACATCATTGTCTCAGCAGTGTTTTCATTGATGCATTCAATTGGATCAAATAATGACATGTTTAGAGGAGGACAATGTACCATATTTCCCTCTGAAATGGAATGAAGTAGTAGCATAAAAACAGCATGAAGTGGAAATAGGAGGTGAAGGACTAGCCATTTACATTCCTCCACCTTAGCAGACAGCCTGCATGATGGGAGAACCAGAGACGGGCTGCTGGTTTTTTTCAACCCTCTGCCTCCACTGCAGCGCCGCCTGGTGTCTGTAGAGAGAAGCCAAAAAGCTTACAGCACCTGGTATTCCCAGGCGGTCTCCCATCCAAGTACTAACCAGGCCCGACCCTGCTTAGCTTCCGAGATCGGACGAGATCGGGCGTGTTCAGAGTGGTATGGCCGTAAGCCACACGTGCACCCCAAAAAAGGCCTTTTGAAGATGCCCTCAGATTGCGTTTCATTGTTTTGTCTTGGAGTGCAGGTAGGGTACGTCCAGAAATAAAGCAAATCCTGTTACCGGGACGAAAGAAATGAGCCTTCATGACAAGCTCTGCCGTCACCTGTTTTCACATTTCCAAGGCTTCCGCTGCATGGAAAACAGCCATCAGTGGCTTGGTAAGCACTGACACATCATTGTCTCAGCAGTGTTTTCATTGATGCATTCAATTGGATCAAATAATGACATGTTTAGAGGAGGACAATGTACCATATTTCCCTCTGAAATGGAATGAAGTAGTAGCATAAAAACAGCATGAAGTGGAAATAGGAGGTGAAGGACTAGCCATTTACATTCCTCCACCTTAGCAGACAGCCTGCATGATGGGAGAACCAGAGACGGGCTGCTGGTTTTTTTCAACCCTCTGCCTCCACTGCAGCGCCGCCTGGTGTCTGTAGAGAGAAGCCAAAAAGCTTACAGCACCTGGTATTCCCAGGCGGTCTCCCATCCAAGTACTAACCAGGCCCGACCCTGCTTAGCTTCCGAGATCGGACGAGATCGGGCGTGTTCAGAGTGGTATGGCCGTAAGCCACACGTGCACCCCAAAAAAGGCCTTTTGAAGATGCCCTCAGATTGCGTTTCATTGTTTTGTCTTGGAGTGCAGGTAGGGTACGTCCAGAAATAAAGCAAATCCTGTTACCGGGACGAAAGAAATGAGCCTTCATGACAAGCTCTGCCGTCACCTGTTTTCACATTTCCAAGGCTTCCGCTGCATGGAAAACAGCCATCAGTGGCTTGGTAAGCACTGACACATCATTGTCTCAGCAGTGTTTTCATTGATGCATTCAATTGGATCAAATAATGACATGTTTAGAGGAGGACAATGTACCATATTTCCCTCTGAAATGGAATGAAGTAGTAGCATAAAAACAGCATGAAGTGGAAATAGGAGGTGAAGGACTAGCCATTTACATTCCTCCACCTTAGCAGACAGCCTGCATGATGGGAGAACCAGAGACGGGCTGCTGGTTTTTTTCAACCCTCTGCCTCCACTGCAGCGCCGCCTGGTGTCTGTAGAGAGAAGCCCAAAAGCTTACAGCACCTGGTATTCCCAGGCGGTCTCCCATCCAAGTACTAACCAGGCCCGACCCTGCTTGGCTTCCGAGATCGGACGAGATCGGGCGTGTTCAGAGTGGTATGGCCGTAAGCCACACGTGCACCCCAAAAAAGGCCTTTTGAAGATGCCTTCAGATTGCGTTTCATTGTTTTGTCTTGGAGTGCAGGTAGGGTACGTCCAGAAATAAAGCAAATCCTGTTACCGGGACGAAAGAAATGAGCCTTCATGACAAGCTCTGCCGTCACCTGTTTTCACATTTCCAAGGCTTCCGCTGCATGGAAAACAGCCATCAGTGGCTTGGTAAGCACTGACACATCATTGTCTCAGCAGTGTTTTCATTGATGCATTCAATTGGATCAAATAATGACATGTTTAGAGGAGGACAATGTACCATATTTCCCTCTGAAATGGAATGAAGTAGTAGCATAAAAACAGCATGAAGTGGAAATAGGAGGTGAAGGACTAGCCATTTACATTCCTCCACCTTAGCAGACAGCCTGCATGATGGGAGAACCAGAGACGGGCTGCTGGTTTTTTTCAACCCTCTGCCTCCACTGCAGCGCCGCCTGGTGTCTGTAGAGAGAAGCCAAAAAGCTTACAGCACCTGGTATTCCCAGGCGGTCTCCCATCCAAGTACTAACCAGGCCCGACCCTGCTTAGCTTCCGAGATCGGACGAGATCGGGCGTGTTCAGAGTGGTATGGCCGTAAGCCACACGTGCACCCCAAAAAAGGCCTTTTGAAGATGCCCTCAGATTGCGTTTCATTGTTTTGTCTTGGAGTGCAGGTAGGGTACGTCCAGAAATAAAGCAAATCCTGTTACCGGGACGAAAGAAATGAGCCTTCATGACAAGCTCTGCCGTCACCTGTTTTCACATTTCCAAGGCTTCCGCTGCATGGAAAACAGCCATCAGTGGCTTGGTAAGCACTGACACATCATTGTCTCAGCAGTGTTTTCATTGATGCATTCAATTGGATCAAATAATGACATGTTTAGAGGAGGACAATGTACCATATTTCCCTCTGAAATGGAATGAAGTAGTAGCATAAAAACAGCATGAAGTGGAAATAGGAGGTGAAGGACTAGCCATTTACATTCCTCCACCTTAGCAGACAGCCTGCATGATGGGAGAACCAGAGACGGGCTGCTGGTTTTTTTCAACCCTCTGCCTCCACTGCAGCGCCGCCTGGTGTCTGTAGAGAGAAGCCAAAAAGCTTACAGCACCTGGTATTCCCAGGCGGTCTCCCATCCAAGTACTAACCAGGCCCGACCCTGCTTAGCTTCCGAGATCGGACGAGATCGGGCGTGTTCAGAGTGGTATGGCCGTAAGCCACACGTGCACCCCAAAAAAGGCCTTTTGAAGATGCCCTCAGATTGCGTTTCATTGTTTTGTCTTGGAGTGCAGGTAGGGTACGTCCAGAAATAAAGCAAATCCTGTTACCGGGACGAAAGAAATGAGCCTTCATGACAAGCTCTGCCGTCACCTGTTTTCACATTTCCAAGGCTTCCGCTGCATGGAAAACAGCCATCAGTGGCTTGGTAAGCACTGACACATCATTGTCTCAGCAGTGTTTTCATTGATGCATTCAATTGGATCAAATAATGACATGTTTAGAGGAGGACAATGTACCATATTTCCCTCTGAAATGGAATGAAGTAGTAGCATAAAAACAGCATGAAGTGGAAATAGGAGGTGAAGGACTAGCCATTTACATTCCTCCACCTTAGCAGACAGCCTGCATGATGGGAGAACCAGAGACGGGCTGCTGGTTTTTTTCAACCCTCTGCCTCCACTGCAGCGCCGCCTGGTGTCTGTAGAGAGAAGCCAAAAAGCTTACAGCACCTGGTATTCCCAGGCGGTCTCCCATCCAAGTACTAACCAGGCCCGACCCTGCTTAGCTTCCGAGATCGGACGAGATCGGGCGTGTTCAGAGTGGTATGGCCGTAAGCCACACGTGCACCCCAAAAAAGGCCTTTTGAAGATGCCCTCAGATTGCGTTTCATTGTTTTGTCTTGGAGTGCAGGTAGGGTACGTCCAGAAATAAAGCAAATCCTGTTACCGGGACGAAAGAAATGAGCCTTCATGACAAGCTCTGCCGTCACCTGTTTTCACATTTCCAAGGCTTCCGCTGCATGGAAAACAGCCATCAGTGGCTTGGTAAGCACTGACACATCATTGTCTCAGCAGTGTTTTCATTGATGCATTCAATTGGATCAAATAATGACATGTTTAGAGGAGGACAATGTACCATATTTCCCTCTGAAATGGAATGAAGTAGTAGCATAAAAACAGCATGAAGTGGAAATAGGAGGTGAAGGACTAGCCATTTACATTCCTCCACCTTAGCAGACAGCCTGCATGATGGGAGAACCAGAGACGGGCTGCTGGTTTTTTTCAACCCTCTGCCTCCACTGCAGCGCCGCCTGGTGTCTGTAGAGAGAAGCCAAAAAGCTTACAGCACCTGGTATTCCCAGGCGGTCTCCCATCCAAGTACTAACCAGGCCCGACCCTGCTTGGCTTCCGAGATCGGACGAGATCGGGCGTGTTCAGAGTGGTATGGCCGTAAGCCACACGTGCACCCCAAAAAAGGCCTTTTGAAGATGCCCTCAGATTGCGTTTCATTGTTTTGTCTTGGAGTGCAGGTAGGGTACGTCCAGAAATAAAGCAAATCCTGTTACCGGGACGAAAGAAATGAGCCTTCATGACAAGCTCTGCCGTCACCTGTTTTCACATTTCCAAGGCTTCCGCTGCATGGAAAACAGCCATCAGTGGCTTGGTAAGCACTGACACATCATTGTCTCAGCAGTGTTTTCATTGATGCATTCAATTGGATCAAATAATGACATGTTTAGAGGAGGACAATGTACCATATTTCCCTCTGAAATGGAATGAAGTAGTAGCATAAAAACAGCATGAAGTGGAAATAGGAGGTGAAGGACTAGCCATTTACATTCCTCCACCTTAGCAGACAGCCTGCATGATGGGAGAACCAGAGACGGGCTGCTGGTTTTTTTCAACCCTCTGCCTCCACTGCAGCGCCGCCTGGTGTCTGTAGAGAGAAGCCAAAAAGCTTACAGCACCTGGTATTCCCAGGCGGTCTCCCAACCAAGTACTAACCAGGCCCGACCCTGCTTAGCTTCCGAGATCGGACGAGATCGGGCGTGTTCAGAGTGGTATGGCCGTAAGCCACACGTGCACCCCAAAAAAGGCCTTTTGAAGATGCCCTCAGATTGCGTTTCATTGTTTTGTCTTGGAGTGCAGGTAGGGTACGTCCAGAAATAAAGCAAATCCTGTTACCGGGACGAAAGAAATGAGCCTTCATGACAAGCTCTGCCGTCACCTGTTTTCACATTTCCAAGGCTTCTGCTGCATGGAAAACAGCCATCAGTGGCTTGGTAAGCACTGACACATCATTGTCTCAGCAGTGTTTTCATTGATGCATTCAATTGGATCAAATAATGACATGTTTAGAGGAGGACAATGTACCATATTTCCCTCTGAAATGGAATGAAGTAGTAGCATAAAAACAGCATGAAGTGGAAATAGGAGGTGAAGGACTAGCCATTTACATTCCTCCACCTTAGCAGACAGCCTGCATGATGGGAGAACCAGAGACGGGCTGCTGGTTTTTTTCAACCCTCTGCCTCCACTGCAGCGCCGCCTGGTGTCTGTAGAGAGAAGCCAAAAAGCTTACAGCACCTGGTATTCCCAGGCGGTCTCCCATCCAAGTACTAACCAGGCCCGACCCTGCTTAGCTTCCGAGATCGGACGAGATCGGGCGTGTTCAGAGTGGTATGGCCGTAAGCCACACGTGCACCCCAAAAAAGGCCTTTTGAAGATGCCCTCAGATTGCGTTTCATTGTTTTGTCTTGGAGTGCAGGTAGGGTACGTCCAGAAATAAAGCAAATCCTGTTACCGGGACGAAAGAAATGAGCCTTCATGACAAGCTCTGCCGTCACCTGTTTTCACATTTCCAAGGCTTCCGCTGCATGGAAAACAGCCATCAGTGGCTTGGTAAGCACTGACACATCATTGTCTCAGCAGTGTTTTCATTGATGCATTCAATTGGATCAAATAATGACATGTTTAGAGGAGGACAATGTACCATATTTCCCTCTGAAATGGAATGAAGTAGTAGCATAAAAACAGCATGAAGTGGAAATAGGAGGTGAAGGACTAGCCATTTACATTCCTCCACCTTAGCAGACAGCCTGCATGATGGGAGAACCAGAGACGGGCTGCTGGTTTTTTTCAACCCTCTGCCTCCACTGCAGCGCCGCCTGGTGTCTGTAGAGAGAAGCCAAAAAGCTTACAGCACCTGGTATTCCCAGGCGGTCTCCCATCCAAGTACTAACCAGGCCCGACCCTGCTTAGCTTCCGAGATCGGACGAGATCGGGCGTGTTCAGAGTGGTATGGCCGTAAGCCACACGTGCACCCCAAAAAAGGCCTTTTGAAGATGCCCTCAGATTGCGTTTCATTGTTTTGTCTTGGAGTGCAGGTAGGGTACGTCCAGAAATAAAGCAAATCCTGTTACCGGGACGAAAGAAATGAGCCTTCATGACAAGCTCTGCCGTCACCTGTTTTCACATTTCCAAGGCTTCCGCTGCATGGAAAACAGCCATCAGTGGCTTGGTAAGCACTGACACATCATTGTCTCAGCAGTGTTTTCATTGATGCATTCAATTGGATCAAATAATGACATGTTTAGAGGAGGACAATGTACCATATTTCCCTCTGAAATGGAATGAAGTAGTAGCATAAAAACAGCATGAAGTGGAAATAGGAGGTGAAGGACTAGCCATTTACATTCCTCCACCTTAGCAGACAGCCTGCATGATGGGAGAACCAGAGACGGGCTGCTGGTTTTTTTCAACCCTCTGCCTCCACTGCAGCGCCGCCTGGTGTCTGTAGAGAGAAGCCAAAAAGCTTACAGCACCTGGTATTCCCAGGCGGTCTCCCATCCAAGTACTAACCAGGCCCAACCCTGCTTAGCTTCCGAGATCGGACGAGATCGGGCGTGTTCAGAGTGGTATGGCCGTAAGCCACACGTGCACCCCAAAAAAGGCCTTTTGAAGATGCCCTCAGATTGCGTTTCATTGTTTTGTCTTGGAGTGCAGGTAGGGTACGTCCAGAAATAAAGCAAATCCTGTTACCGGGACGAAAGAAATGAGCCTTCATGACAAGCTCTGCCGTCACCTGTTTTCACATTTCCAAGGCTTCCGCTGCATGGAAAACAGCCATCAGTGGCTTGGTAAGCACTGACACATCATTGTCTCAGCAGTGTTTTCATTGATGCATTCAATTGGATCAAATAATGACATGTTTAGAGGAGGACAATGTACCATATTTCCCTCTGAAATGGAATGAAGTAGTAGCATAAAAACAGCATGAAGTGGAAATAGGAGGTGAAGGACTAGCCATTTACATTCCTCCACCTTAGCAGACAGCCTGCATGATGGGAGAACCAGAGACGGGCTGCTGGTTTTTTTCAACCCTCTGCCTCCACTGCAGCGCCGCCTGGTGTCTGTAGAGAGAAGCCAAAAAGCTTACAGCACCTGGTATTCCCAGGCGGTCTCCCATCCAAGTACTAACCAGGCCCGACCCTGCTTGGCTTCCGAGATCGGACGAGATCGGGCGTGTTCAGAGTGGTATGGCCGTAAGCCACACGTGCACCCCAAAAAAGGCCTTTTGAAGATGCCCTCAGATTGCGTTTCATTGTTTTGTCTTGGAGTGCAGGTAGGGTACGTCCAGAAATAAAGCAAATCCTGTTACCGGGACGAAAGAAATGAGCCTTCATGACAAGCTCTGCCGTCACCTGTTTTCACATTTCCAAGGCTTCCGCTGCATGGAAAACAGCCATCAGTGGCTTGGTAAGCACTGACACATCATTGTCTCAGCAGTGTTTTCATTGATGCATTCAATTGGATCAAATAATGACATGTTTAGAGGAGGACAATGTACCATATTTCCCTCTGAAATGGAATGAAGTAGTAGCATAAAAACAGCATGAAGTGGAAATAGGAGGTGAAGGACTAGCCATTTACATTCCTCCACCTTAGCAGACAGCCTGCATGATGGGAGAACCAGAGACGGGCTGCTGGTTTTTTTCAACCCTCTGCCTCCACTGCAGCGCCGCCTGGTGTCTGTAGAGAGAAGCCAAAAAGCTTACAGCACCTGGTATTCCCAGGCGGTCTCCCATCCAAGTACTAACCAGGCCCGACCCTGCTTGGCTTCCGAGATCGGACGAGATCGGGCGTGTTCAGAGTGGTATGGCCGTAAGCCACACGTGCACCCCAAAAAAGGCCTTTTGAAGATGCCCTCAGATTGCGTTTCATTGTTTTGTCTTGGAGTGCAGGTAGGGTACGTCCAGAAATAAAGCAAATCCTGTTACCGGGACGAAAGAAATGAGCCTTCATGACAAGCTCTGCCGTCACCTGTTTTCACATTTCCAAGGCTTCCGCTGCATGGAAAACAGCCATCAGTGGCTTGGTAAGCACTGACACATCATTGTCTCAGCAGTGTTTTCATTGATGCATTCAATTGGATCAAATAATGACATGTTTAGAGGAGGACAATGTACCATATTTCCCTCTGAAATGGAATGAAGTAGTAGCATAAAAACAGCATGAAGTGGAAATAGGAGGTGAAGGACTAGCCATTTACATTCCTCCACCTTAGCAGACAGCCTGCATGATGGTAGAACCAGAGACGGGCTGCTGGTTTTTTTCAACCCTCTGCCTCCACTGCAGCGCCGCCTGGTGTCTGTAGAGAGAAGCCAAAAAGCTTACAGCACCTGGTATTCCCAGGCGGTCTCCCATCCAAGTACTAACCAGGCCCGACCCTGCTTAGCTTCCGAGATCGGACGAGATCGGGCGTGTTCAGAGTGGTATGGCCGTAAGCCACACGTGCACCCCAAAAAAGGCCTTTTGAAGATGCCCTCAGATTGCGTTTCATTGTTTTGTCTTGGAGTGCAGGTAGGGTACGTCCAGAAATAAAGCAAATCCTGTTACCGGGACGAAAGAAATGAGCCTTCATGACAAGCTCTGCCGTCACCTGTTTTCACATTTCCAAGGCTTCCGCTGCATGGAAAACAGCCATCAGTGGCTTGGTAAGCACTGACACATCATTGTCTCAGCAGTGTTTTCATTGATGCATTCAATTGGATCAAATAATGACATGTTTAGAGGAGGACAATGTACCATATTTCCCTCTGAAATGGAATGAAGTAGTAGCATAAAAACAGCATGAAGTGGAAATAGGAGGTGAAGGACTAGCCATTTACATTCCTCCACCTTAGCAGACAGCCTGCATGATGGGAGAACCAGAGACGGGCTGCTGGTTTTTTTCAACCCTCTGCCTCCACTGCAGCGCCGCCTGGTGTCTGTAGAGAGAAGCCAAAAAGCTTACAGCACCTGGTATTCCCAGGCGGTCTCCCATCCAAGTATTAACCAGGCCCGACCCTGCTTGGCTTCCGAGATCGGACGAGATCGGGCGTGTTCAGAGTGGTATGGCCGTAAGCCACACGTGCACCCCAAAAAAGGCCTTTTGAAGATGCCCTCAGATTGCGTTTCATTGTTTTGTCTTGGAGTGCAGGTAGGGTACGTCCAGAAATAAAGCAAATCCTGTTACCGGGACGAAAGAAATGAGCCTTCATGACAAGCTCTGCCGTCACCTGTTTTCACATTTCCAAGGCTTCCGCTGCATGGAAAACAGCCATCAGTGGCTTGGTAAGCACTGACACATCATTGTCTCAGCAGTGTTTTCATTGATGCATTCAATTGGATCAAATAATGACATGTTTAGAGGAGGACAATGTACCATATTTCCCTCTGAAATGGAATGAAGTAGTAGCATAAAAACAGCATGAAGTGGAAATAGGAGGTGAAGGACTAGCCATTTACATTCCTCCACCTTAGCAGACAGCCTGCATGATGGGAGAACCAGAGACGGGCTGCTGGTTTTTTTCAACCCTCTGCCTCCACTGCAGCGCCGCCTGGTGTCTGTAGAGAGAAGCCAAAAAGCTTACAGCACCTGGTATTCCCAGGCGGTCTCCCATCCAAGTACTAACCAGGCCCGACCCTGCTTGGCTTCCGAGATCGGACGAGATCGGGCGTGTTCAGAGTGGTATGGCCGTAAGCCACACGTGCACCCCAAAAAAGGCCTTTTGAAGATGCCCTCAGATTGCGTTTCATTGTTTTGTCTTGGAGTGCAGGTAGGGTACGTCCAGAAATAAAGCAAATCCTGTTACCGGGACGAAAGAAATGAGCCTTCATGACAAGCTCTGCCGTCACCTGTTTTCACATTTCCAAGGCTTCCGCTGCATGGAAAACAGCCATCAGTGGCTTGGTAAGCACTGACACATCATTGTCTCAGCAGTGTTTTCATTGATGCATTCAATTGGATCAAATAATGACATGTTTAGAGGAGGACAATGTACCATATTTCCCTCTGAAATGGAATGAAGTAGTAGCATAAAAACAGCATGAAGTGGAAATAGGAGGTGAAGGACTAGCCATTTACATTCCTCCACCTTAGCAGACAGCCTGCATGATGGTAGAACCAGAGACGGGCTGCTGGTTTTTTTCAACCCTCTGCCTCCACTGCAGCGCCGCCTGGTGTCTGTAGAGAGAAGCCAAAAAGCTTACAGCACCTGGTATTCCCAGGCGGTCTCCCATCCAAGTACTAACCAGGCCCGACCCTGCTTAGCTTCCGAGATCGGACGAGATCGGGCGTGTTCAGAGTGGTATGGCCGTAAGCCACACGTGCACCCCAAAAAAGGCCTTTTGAAGATGCCCTCAGATTGCGTTTCATTGTTTTGTCTTGGAGTGCAGGTAGGGTACGTCCAGAAATAAAGCAAATCCTGTTACCGGGACGAAAGAAATGAGCCTTCATGACAAGCTCTGCCGTCACCTGTTTTCACATTTCCAAGGCTTCCGCTGCATGGAAAACAGCCATCAGTGGCTTGGTAAGCACTGACACATCATTGTCTCAGCAGTGTTTTCATTGATGCATTCAATTGGATCAAATAATGACATGTTTAGAGGAGGACAATGTACCATATTTCCCTCTGAAATGGAATGAAGTAGTAGCATAAAAACAGCATGAAGTGGAAATAGGAGGTGAAGGACTAGCCATTTACATTCCTCCACCTTAGCAGACAGCCTGCATGATGGGAGAACCAGAGACGGGCTGCTGGTTTTTTTCAACCCTCTGCCTCCACTGCAGCGCCGCCTGGTGTCTGTAGAGAGAAGCCAAAAAGCTTACAGCACCTGGTATTCCCAGGCGGTCTCCCATCCAAGTACTAACCAGGCCCGACCCTGCTTAGCTTCCGAGATCGGACGAGATCGGGCGTGTTCAGAGTGGTATGGCCGTAAGCCACACGTGCACCCCAAAAAAGGCCTTTTGAAGATGCCCTCAGATTGCGTTTCATTGTTTTGTCTTGGAGTGCAGGTAGGGTACGTCCAGATATAAAGCAAATCCTGTTACCGGGACGAAAGAAATGAGCCTTCATGACAAGCTCTGCCGTCACCTGTTTTCACATTTCCAAGGCTTCCGCTGCATGGAAAACAGCCATCAGTGGCTTGGTAAGCACTGACACATCATTGTCTCAGCAGTGTTTTCATTGATGCATTCAATTGGATCAAATAATGACATGTTTAGAGGAGGACAATGTACCATATTTCCCTCTGAAATGGAATGAAGTAGTAGCATAAAAACAGCATGAAGTGGAAATAGGAGGTGAAGGACTAGCCATTTACATTCCTCCACCTTAGCAGACAGCCTGCATGATGGGAGAACCAGAGACGGGCTGCTGGTTTTTTTCAACCCTCTGCCTCCACTGCAGCGCCGCCTGGTGTCTGTAGAGAGAAGCCAAAAAGCTTACAGCACCTGGTATTCCCAGGCGGTCTCCCATCCAAGTACTAACCAGGCCCGACCCTGCTTAGCTTCCGAGATCGGACGAGATCGGGCGTGTTCAGAGTGGTATGGCCGTAAGCCACACGTGCACCCCAAAAAAGGCCTTTTGAAGATGCCCTCAGATTGCGTTTCATTGTTTTGTCTTGGAGTGCAGGTAGGGTACGTCCAGAAATAAAGCAAATCCTGTTACCGGGACGAAAGAAATGAGCCTTCATGACAAGCTCTGCCGTCACCTGTTTTCACATTTCCAAGGCTTCCGCTGCATGGAAAACAGCCATCAGTGGCTTGGTAAGCACTGACACATCATTGTCTCAGCAGTGTTTTCATTGATGCATTCAATTGGATCAAATAATGACATGTTTAGAGGAGGACAATGTACCATATTTCCCTCTGAAATGGAATGAAGTAGTAGCATAAAAACAGCATGAAGTGGAAATAGGAGGTGAAGGACTAGCCATTTACATTCCTCCACCTTAGCAGACAGCCTGCATGATGGGAGAACCAGAGACGGGCTGCTGTTTTTTTTCAACCCTCTGCCTCCACTGCAGCGCCGCCTGGTGTCTGTAGAGAGAAGCCAAAAAGCTTACAGCACCTGGTATTCCCAGGCGGTCTCCCATCCAAGTACTAACCAGGCCCGACCCTGCTTAGCTTCCGAGATCGGACGAGATCGGGCGTGTTCAGAGTGGTATGGCCGTAAGCCACACGTGCACCCCAAAAAAGGCCTTTTGAAGATGCCCTCAGATTGCGTTTCATTGTTTTGTCTTGGAGTGCAGGTAGGGTACGTCCAGATATAAAGCAAATCCTGTTACCGGGACGAAAGAAATGAGCCTTCATGACAAGCTCTGCCGTCACCTGTTTTCACATTTCCAAGGCTTCCGCTGCATGGAAAACAGCCATCAGTGGCTTGGTAAGCACTGACACATCATTGTCTCAGCAGTGTTTTCATTGATGCATTCAATTGGATCAAATAATGACATGTTTAGAGGAGGACAATGTACCATATTTCCCTCTGAAATGGAATGAAGTAGTAGCATAAAAACAGCATGAAGTGGAAATAGGAGGTGAAGGACTAGCCATTTACATTCCTCCACCTTAGCAGACAGCCTGCATGATGGGAGAACCAGAGACGGGCTGCTGGTTTTTTTCAACCCTCTGCCTCCACTGCAGCGCCGCCTGGTGTCTGTAGAGAGAAGCCAAAAAGCTTACAGCACCTGGTATTCCCAGGCGGTCTCCCATCCAAGTACTAACCAGGCCCGACCCTGCTTGGCTTCCGAGATCAGACGAGATCGGGCGTGTTCAGAGTGGTATGGCCGTAAGCCACACGTGCACCCCAAAAAAGGCCTTTTGAAGATGCCCTCAGATTGCGTTTCATTGTTTTGTCTTGGAGTGCAGGTAGGGTACGTCCAGAAATAAAGCAAATCCTGTTACCGGGACGAAAGAAATGAGCCTTCATGACAAGCTCTGCCGTCACCTGTTTTCACATTTCCAAGGCTTCCGCTGCATGGAAAACAGCCATCAGTGGCTTGGTAAGCACTGACACATCATTGTCTCAGCAGTGTTTTCATTGATGCATTCAATTGGATCAAATAATGACATGTTTAGAGGAGGACAATGTACCATATTTCCCTCTGAAATGGAATGAAGTAGTAGCATAAAAACAGCATGAAGTGGAAATAGGAGGTGAAGGACTAGCCATTTACATTCCTCCACCTTAGCAGACAGCCTGCATGATGGGAGAACCAGAGACGGGCTGCTGGTTTTTTTCAACCCTCTGCCTCCACTGCAGCGCCGCCTGGTGTCTGTAGAGAGAAGCCAAAAAGCTTACAGCACCTGGTATTCCCAGGCGGTCTCCCATCCAAGTACTAACCAGGCCCGACCCTGCTTGGCTTCCGAGATCGGACGAGATCGGGCGTGTTCAGAGTGGTATGGCCGTAAGCCACACGTGCACCCCAAAAAAGGCCTTTTGAAGATGCCCTCAGATTGCGTTTCATTGTTTTGTCTTGGAGTGCAGGTAGGGTACGTCCAGAAATAAAGCAAATCCTGTTACCGGGACGAAAGAAATGAGCCTTCATGACAAGCTCTGCCGTCACCTGTTTTCACATTTCCAAGGCTTCCGCTGCATGGAAAACAGCCATCAGTGGCTTGGTAAGCACTGACACATCATTGTCTCAGCAGTGTTTTCATTGATGCATTCAATTGGATCAAATAATGACATGTTTAGAGGAGGACAATGTACCATATTTCCCTCTGAAATGGAATGAAGTAGTAGCATAAAAACAGCATGAAGTGGAAATAGGAGGTGAAGGACTAGCCATTTACATTCCTCCACCTTAGCAGACAGCCTGCATGATGGGAGAACCAGAGACGGGCTGCTGGTTTTTTTCAACCCTCTGCCTCCACTGCAGCGCCGCCTGGTGTCTGTAGAGAGAAGCCAAAAAGCTTACAGCACCTGGTATTCCCAGGCGGTCTCCCATCCAAGTACTAACCAGGCCCGACCCTGCTTGGCTTCCGAGATCGGACGAGATCGGGCGTGTTCAGAGTGGTATGGCCGTAAGCCACACGTGCACCCCAAAAAAGGCCTTTTGAAGATGCCCTCAGATTGCGTTTCATTGTTTTGTCTTGGAGTGCAGGTAGGGTACGTCCAGAAATAAAGCAAATCCTGTTACCGGGACGAAAGAAATGAGCCTTCATGACAAGCTCTGCCGTCACCTGTTTTCACATTTCCAAGGCTTCCGCTGCATGGAAAACAGCCATCAGTGGCTTGGTAAGCACTGACACATCATTGTCTCAGCAGTGTTTTCATTGATGCATTCAATTGGATCAAATAATGACATGTTTAGAGGAGGACAATGTACCATATTTCCCTCTGAAATGGAATGAAGTAGTAGCATAAAAACAGCATGAAGTGGAAATAGGAGGTGAAGGACTAGCCATTTACATTCCTCCACCTTAGCAGACAGCCTGCATGATGGGAGAACCAGAGACGGGCTGCTGGTTTTTTTCAACCCTCTGCCTCCACTGCAGCGCCGCCTGGTGTCTGTAGAGAGAAGCCAAAAAGCTTACAGCACCTGGTATTCCCAGGCGGTCTCCCATCCAAGTACTAACCAGGCCCGACCCTGCTTGGCTTCCGAGATCGGACGAGATCGGGCGTGTTCAGAGTGGTATGGCCGTAAGCCACACGTGCACCCCAAAAAAGGCCTTTTGAAGATGCCCTCAGATTGCGTTTCATTGTTTTGTCTTGGAGTGCAGGTAGGGTACGTCCAGAAATAAAGCAAATCCTGTTACCGGGACGAAAGAAATGAGCCTTCATGACAAGCTCTGCCGTCACCTGTTTTCACATTTCCAAGGCTTCCGCTGCATGGAAAACAGCCATCAGTGGCTTGGTAAGCACTGACACATCATTGTCTCAGCAGTGTTTTCATTGATGCATTCAATTGGATCAAATAATGACATGTTTAGAGGAGGACAATGTACCATATTTCCCTCTGAAATGGAATGAAGTAGTAGCATAAAAACAGCATGAAGTGGAAATAGGAGGTGAAGGACTAGCCATTTACATTCCTCCACCTTAGCAGACAGCCTGCATGATGGGAGAACCAGAGACGGGCTGCTGGTTTTTTTCAACCCTCTGCCTCCACTGCAGCGCCGCCTGGTGTCTGTAGAGAGAAGCCAAAAAGCTTACAGCACCTGGTATTCCCAGGCGGTCTCCCATCCAAGTACTAACCAGGCCCGACCCTGCTTAGCTTCCGAGATCGGACGAGATCGGGCGTGTTCAGAGTGGTATGGCCGTAAGCCACACGTGCACCCCAAAAAAGGCCTTTTGAAGATGCCCTCAGATTGCGTTTCATTGTTTTGTCTTGGAGTGCAGGTAGGGTACGTCCAGAAATAAAGCAAATCCTGTTACCGGGACGAAAGAAATGAGCCTTCATGACAAGCTCTGCCGTCACCTGTTTTCACATTTCCAAGGCTTCCGCTGCATGGAAAACAGCCATCAGTGGCTTGGTAAGCACTGACACATCATTGTCTCAGCAGTGTTTTCATTGATGCATTCAATTGGATCAAATAATGACATGTTTAGAGGAGGACAATGTACCATATTTCCCTCTGAAATGGAATGAAGTAGTAGCATAAAAACAGCATGAAGTGGAAATAGGAGGTGAAGGACTAGCCATTTACATTCCTCCACCTTAGCAGACAGCCTGCATGATGGGAGAACCAGAGACGGGCTGCTGGTTTTTTTCAACCCTCTGCCTCCACTGCAGCGCCGCCTGGTGTCTGTAGAGAGAAGCCAAAAAGCTTACAGCACCTGGTATTCCCAGGCGGTCTCCCATCCAAGTACTAACCAGGCCCGACCCTGCTTAGCTTCCGAGATCGGACGAGATCGGGCGTGTTCAGAGTGGTATGGCCGTAAGCCACACGTGCACCCCAAAAAAGGCCTTTTGAAGATGCCCTCAGATTGCGTTTCATTGTTTTGTCTTGGAGTGCAGGTAGGGTACGTCCAGATATAAAGCAAATCCTGTTACCGGGACGAAAGAAATGAGCCTTCATGACAAGCTCTGCCGTCACCTGTTTTCACATTTCCAAGGCTTCCGCTGCATGGAAAACAGCCATCAGTGGCTTGGTAAGCACTGACACATCATTGTCTCAGCAGTGTTTTCATTGATGCATTCAATTGGATCAAATAATGACATGTTTAGAGGAGGACAATGTACCATATTTCCCTCTGAAATGGAATGAAGTAGTAGCATAAAAACAGCATGAAGTGGAAATAGGAGGTGAAGGACTAGCCATTTACATTCCTCCACCTTAGCAGACAGCCTGCATGATGGGAGAACCAGAGACGGGCTGCTGGTTTTTTTCAACCCTCTGCCTCCACTGCAGCGCCGCCTGGTGTCTGTAGAGAGAAGCCAAAAAGCTTACAGCACCTGGTATTCCCAGGCGGTCTCCCATCCAAGTACTAACCAGGCCCGACCCTGCTTGGCTTCCGAGATCAGACGAGATCGGGCGTGTTCAGAGTGGTATGGCCGTAAGCCACACGTGCACCCCAAAAAAGGCCTTTTGAAGATGCCCTCAGATTGCGTTTCATTGTTTTGTCTTGGAGTGCAGGTAGGGTACGTCCAGAAATAAAGCAAATCCTGTTACCGGGACGAAAGAAATGAGCCTTCATGACAAGCTCTGCCGTCACCTGTTTTCACATTTCCAAGGCTTCCGCTGCATGGAAAACAGCCATCAGTGGCTTGGTAAGCACTGACACATCATTGTCTCAGCAGTGTTTTCATTGATGCATTCAATTGGATCAAATAATGACATGTTTAGAGGAGGACAATGTACCATATTTCCCTCTGAAATGGAATGAAGTAGTAGCATAAAAACAGCATGAAGTGGAAATAGGAGGTGAAGGACTAGCCATTTACATTCCTCCACCTTAGCAGACAGCCTGCATGATGGGAGAACCAGAGACGGGCTGCTGGTTTTTTTCAACCCTCTGCCTCCACTGCAGCGCCGCCTGGTGTCTGTAGAGAGAAGCCAAAAAGCTTACAGCACCTGGTATTCCCAGGCGGTCTCCCATCCAAGTACTAACCAGGCCCGACCCTGCTTGGCTTCCGAGATCGGACGAGATCGGGCGTGTTCAGAGTGGTATGGCCGTAAGCCACACGTGCACCCCAAAAAAGGCCTTTTGAAGATGCTCTCAGATTGCGTTTCATTGTTTTGTCTTGGAGTGCAGGTAGGGTACGTCCAGAAATAAAGCAAATCCTGTTACCGGGACGAAAGAAATGAGCCTTCATGACAAGCTCTGCCGTCACCTGTTTTCACATTTCCAAGGCTTCCGCTGCATGGAAAACAGCCATCAGTGGCTTGGTAAGCACTGACACATCATTGTCTCAGCAGTGTTTTCATTGATGCATTCAATTGGATCAAATAATGACATGTTTAGAGGAGGACAATGTACCATATTTCCCTCTGAAATGGAATGAAGTAGTAGCATAAAAACAGCATGAAGTGGAAATAGGAGGTGAAGGACTAGCCATTTACATTCCTCCACCTTAGCAGACAGCCTGCATGATGGGAGAACCAGAGACGGGCTGCTGGTTTTTGTCAACCCTCTGCCTCCACTGCAGCGCCGCCTGGTGTCTGTAGAGAGAAGCCAAAAAGCTTACAGCACCTGGTATTCCCAGGCGGTCTCCCATCCAAGTACTAACCAGACCCGACCCTGCTTGGCTTCCGAGATCGGACGAGATCGGGCGTGTTCAGAGTGGTATGGCCGTAAGCCACACGTGCACCCCAAAAAAGGCCTTTTGAAGATGCCCTCAGATTGCGTTTCATTGTTTTGTCTTGGAGTGCAGGTAGGGTACGTCCAGAAATAAAGCAAATCCTGTTACCGGGACGAAAGAAATGAGCCTTCATGACAAGCTCTGCCGTCACCTGTTTTCACATTTCCAAGGCTTCCGCTGCATGGAAAACAGCCATCAGTGGCTTGGTAAGCACTGACACATCATTGTCTCAGCAGTGTTTTCATTGATGCATTCAATTGGATCAAATAATGACATGTTTAGAGGAGGACAATGTACCATATTTCCCTCTGAAATGGAATGAAGTAGTAGCATAAAAACAGCATGAAGTGGAAATAGGAGGTGAAGGACTAGCCATTTACATTCCTCCACCTTAGCAGACAGCCTGCATGATGGGAGAACCAGAGACGGGCTGCTGGTTTTTTTCAACCCTCTGCCTCCACTGCAGCGCCGCCTGGTGTCTGTAGAGAGAAGCCAAAAAGCTTACAGCACCTGGTATTCCCAGGCGGTCTCCCATCCAAGTACTAACCAGGCCCGACCCTGCTTGGCTTCCGAGATCGGACGAGATCGGGCGTGTTCAGAGTGGTATGGCCGTAAGCCACACGTGCACCCCAAAAAAGGCCTTTTGAAGATGCCCTCAGATTGCGTTTCATTGTTTTGTCTTGGAGTGCAGGTAGGGTACGTCCAGAAATAAAGCAAATCCTGTTACCGGGACGAAAGAAATGAGCCTTCATGACAAGCTCTGCCGTCACCTGTTTTCACATTTCCAAGGCTTCCGCTGCATGGAAAACAGCCATCAGTGGCTTGGTAAGCACTGACACATCATTGTCTCAGCAGTGTTTTCATTGATGCATTCAATTGGATCAAATAATGACATGTTTAGAGGAGGACAATGTACCATATTTCCCTCTGAAATGGAATGAAGTAGTAGCATAAAAACAGCATGAAGTGGAAATAGGAGGTGAAGGACTAGCCATTTACATTCCTCCACCTTAGCAGACAGCCTGCATGATGGGAGAACCAGAGACGGGCTGCTGGTTTTTTTCAACCCTCTGCCTCCACTGCAGCGCCGCCTGGTGTCTGTAGAGAGAAGCCAAAAAGCTTACAGCACCTGGTATTCCCAGGCGGTCTCCCATCCAAGTACTAACCAGGCCCGACCCTGCTTAGCTTCCGAGATCGGACGAGATCGGGCGTGTTCAGAGTGGTATGGCCGTAAGCCACACGTGCACCCCAAAAAAGGCCTTTTGAAGATGCCCTCAGATTGCGTTTCATTGTTTTGTCTTGGAGTGCAGGTAGGGTACGTCCAGAAATAAAGCAAATCCTGTTACCGGGACGAAAGAAATGAGCCTTCATGACAAGCTCTGCCGTCACCTGTTTTCACATTTCCAAGGCTTCCGCTGCATGGAAAACAGCCATCAGTGGCTTGGTAAGCACTGACACATCATTGTCTCAGCAGTGTTTTCATTGATGCATTCAATTGGATCAAATAATGACATGTTTAGAGGAGGACAATGTACCATATTTCCCTCTGAAATGGAATGAAGTAGTAGCATAAAAACAGCATGAAGTGGAAATAGGAGGTGAAGGACTAGCCATTTACATTCCTCCACCTTAGCAGACAGCCTGCATGATGGGAGAACCAGAGACGGGCTGCTGGTTTTTTTCAACCCTCTGCCTCCACTGCAGCGCCGCCTGGTGTCTGTAGAGAGAAGCCAAAAAGCTTACAGCACCTGGTATTCCCAGGCGGTCTCCCATCCAAGTACTAACCAGGCCCGACCCTGCTTGGCTTCCGAGATCGGACGAGATCGGGCGTGTTCAGAGTGGTATGGCCGTAAGCCACACGTGCACCCCAAAAAAGGCCTTTTGAAGATGCCCTCAGATTGCGTTTCATTGTTTTGTCTTGGAGTGCAGGTAGGGTACGTCCAGAAATAAAGCAAATCCTGTTACCGGGACGAAAGAAATGAGCCTTCATGACAAGCTCTGCCGTCACCTGTTTTCACATTTCCAAGGCTTCCGCTGCATGGAAAACAGCCATCAGTGGCTTGGTAAGCACTGACACATCATTGTCTCAGCAGTGTTTTCATTGATGCATTCAATTGGATCAAATAATGACATGTTTAGAGGAGGACAATGTACCATATTTCCCTCTGAAATGGAATGAAGTAGTAGCATAAAAACAGCATGAAGTGGAAATAGGAGGTGAAGGACTAGCCATTTACATTCCTTCACCTTAGCAGACAGCCTGCATGATGGGAGAACCAGAGACGGGCTGCTGGTTTTTTTCAACCCTCTGCCTCCACTGCAGCGCCGCCTGGTGTCTGTAGAGAGAAGCCAAAAAGCTTACAGCACCTGGTATTCCCAGGCGGTCTCCCATCCAAGTACTAACCAGGCCCGACCCTGCTTGGCTTCCGAGATCGGATGAGATCGGGCGTGTTCAGAGTGGTATGGCCGTAAGCCACACGTGCACCCCAAAAAAGGCCTTTTGAAGATGCCCTCAGATTGCGTTTCATTGTTTTGTCTTGGAGTGCAGGTAGGGTACGTCCAGAAATAAAGCAAATCCTGTTACCGGGACGAAAGAAATGAGCCTTCATGACAAGCTCTGCCGTCACCTGTTTTCACATTTCCAAGGCTTCCGCTGCATGGAAAACAGCCATCAGTGGCTTGGTAAGCACTGACACATCATTGTCTCAGCAGTGTTTTCATTGATGCATTCAATTGGATCAAATAATGACATGTTTAGAGGAGGACAATGTACCATATTTCCCTCTGAAATGGAATGAAGTAGTAGCATAAAAACAGCATGAAGTGGAAATAGGAGGTGAAGGACTAGCCATTTACATTCCTCCACCTTAGCAGACAGCCTGCATGATGGGAGAACCAGAGACGGGCTGCTGGTTTTTTTCAACCCTCTGCCTCCACTGCAGCGCCGCCTGGTGTCTGTAGAGAGAAGCCAAAAAGCTTACAGCACCTGGTATTCCCAGGCGGTCTCCCATCCAAGTACTAACCAGGCCCGACCCTGCTTGGCTTCCGAGATCGGACGAGATCGGGCGTGTTCAGAGTGGTATGGCCGTAAGCCACACGTGCACCCCAAAAAAGGCCTTTTGAAGATGCCCTCAGATTGCGTTTCATTGTTTTGTCTTGGAGTGCAGGTAGGGTACGTCCAGAAATAAAGCAAATCCTGTTACCGGGACGAAAGAAATGAGCCTTCATGACAAGCTCTGCCGTCACCTGTTTTCACATTTCCAAGGCTTCCGCTGCATGGAAAACAGCCATCAGTGGCTTGGTAAGCACTGACACATCATTGTCTCAGCAGTGTTTTCATTGATGCATTCAATTGGATCAAATAATGACATGTTTAGAGGAGGACAATGTACCATATTTCCCTCTGAAATGGAATGAAGTAGTAGCATAAAAACAGCATGAAGTGGAAATAGGAGGTGAAGGACTAGCCATTTACATTCCTCCACCTTAGCAGACAGCCTGCATGATGGGAGAACCAGAGACGGGCTGCTGGTTTTTTTCAACCCTCTGCCTCCACTGCAGCGCCGCCTGGTGTCTGTAGAGAGAAGCCAAAAAGCTTACAGCACCTGGTATTCCCAGGCGGTCTCCCATCCAAGTACTAACCAGGCCCGACCCTGCTTGGCTTCCGAGATCGGACGAGATCGGGCGTGTTCAGAGTGGTATGGCCGTAAGCCACACGTGCACCCCAAAAAAGGCCTTTTGAAGATGCCCTCAGATTGCGTTTCATTGTTTTGTCTTGGAGTGCAGGTAGGGTACGTCCAGAAATAAAGCAAATCCTGTTACCGGGACGAAAGAAATGAGCCTTCATGACAAGCTCTGCCGTCACCTGTTTTCACATTTCCAAGGCTTCCGCTGCATGGAAAACAGCCATCAGTGGCTTGGTAAGCACTGACACATCATTGTCTCAGCAGTGTTTTCATTGATGCATTCAATTGGATCAAATAATGACATGTTTAGAGGAGGACAATGTACCATATTTCCCTCTGAAATGGAATGAAGTAGTAGCATAAAAACAGCATGAAGTGGAAATAGGAGGTGAAGGACTAGCCATTTACATTCCTTCACCTTAGCAGACAGCCTGCATGATGGGAGAACCAGAGACGGGCTGCTGGTTTTTTTCAACCCTCTGCCTCCACTGCAGCGCCGCCTGGTGTCTGTAGAGAGAAGCCAAAAAGCTTACAGCACCTGGTATTCCCAGGCGGTCTCCCATCCAAGTACTAACCAGGCCCGACCCTGCTTAGCTTCCGAGATCGGACGAGATCGGGCGTGTTCAGAGTGGTATGGCCGTAAGCCACACGTGCACCCCAAAAAAGGCCTTTTGAAGATGCCCTCAGATTGCGTTTCATTGTTTTGTCTTGGAGAGCAGGTAGGGTACGTCCAGAAATAAAGCAAATCCTGTTACCGGGACGAAAGAAATGAGCCTTCATGACAAGCTCTGCCGTCACCTGTTTTCACATTTCCAAGGCTTCCGCTGCATGGAAAACAGCCATCAGTGGCTTGGTAAGCACTGACACATCATTGTCTCAGCAGTGTTTTCATTGATGCATTCAATTGGATCAAATAATGACATGTTTAGAGGAGGACAATGTACCATATTTCCCTCTGAAATGGAATGAAGTAGTAGCATAAAAACAGCATGAAGTGGAAATAGGAGGTGAAGGACTAGCCATTTACATTCCTCCACCTTAGCAGACAGCCTGCATGATGGGAGAACCAGAGACGGGCTGCTGGTTTTTTTCAACCCTCTGCCTCCACTGCAGCGCCGCCTGGTGTCTGTAGAGAGAAGCCAAAAAGCTTACAGCACCTGGTATTCCCAGGCGGTCTCCCAACCAAGTACTAACCAGGCCCGACCCTGCTTAGCTTCCGAGATCGGACGAGATCGGGCGTGTTCAGAGTGGTATGGCCGTAAGCCACACGTGCACCCCAAAAAAGGCCTTTTGAAGATGCCCTCAGATTGCGTTTCATTGTTTTGTCTTGGAGTGCAGGTAGGGTACGTCCAGAAATAAAGCAAATCCTGTTACCGGGACGAAAGAAATGAGCCTTCATGACAAGCTCTGCCGTCACCTGTTTTCACATTTCCAAGGCTTCCGCTGCATGGAAAACAGCCATCAGTGGCTTGGTAAGCACTGACACATCATTGTCTCAGCAGTGTTTTCATTGATGCATTCAATTGGATCAAATAATGACATGTTTAGAGGAGGACAATGTACCATATTTCCCTCTGAAATGGAATGAAGTAGTAGCATAAAAACAGCATGAAGTGGAAATAGGAGGTGAAGGACTAGCCATTTACATTCCTCCACCTTAGCAGACAGCCTGCATGATGGGAGAACCAGAGACGGGCTGCTGGTTTTTTTCAACCCTCTGCCTCCACTGCAGCGCCGCCTGGTGTCTGTAGAGAGAAGCCAAAAAGCTTACAGCACCTGGTATTCCCAGGCGGTCTCCCATCCAAGTACTAACCAGGCCCGACCCTGCTTAGCTTCCGAGATCGGACGAGATCGGGCGTGTTCAGAGTGGTATGGCCGTAAGCCACACGTGCACCCCAAAAAAGGCCTTTTGAAGATGCCCTCAGATTGCGTTTCATTGTTTTGTCTTGGAGTGCAGGTAGGGTACGTCCAGAAATAAAGCAAATCCTGTTACCGGGACGAAAGAAATGAGCCTTCATGACAAGCTCTGCCGTCACCTGTTTTCACATTTCCAAGGCTTCCGCTGCATGGAAAACAGCCATCAGTGGCTTGGTAAGCACTGACACATCATTGTCTCAGCAGTGTTTTCATTGATGCATTCAATTGGATCAAATAATGACATGTTTAGAGGAGGACAATGTACCATATTTCCCTCTGAAATGGAATGAAGTAGTAGCATAAAAACAGCATGAAGTGGAAATAGGAGGTGAAGGACTAGCCATTTACATTCCTCCACCTTAGCAGACAGCCTGCATGATGGGAGAACCAGAGACGGGCTGCTGGTTTTTTTCAACCCTCTGCCTCCACTGCAGCGCCGCCTGGTGTCTGTAGAGAGAAGCCAAAAAGCTTACAGCACCTGGTATTCCCAGGCGGTCTCCCATCCAAGTACTAACCAGGCAGGACCCTGCTTAGCTTCCGAGATCGGACGAGATCGGGCGTGTTCAGAGTGGTATGGCCGTAAGCCACACGTGCACCCCAAAAAAGGCCTTTTGAAGATGCCCTCAGATTGCGTTTCATTGTTTTGTCTTGGAGTGCAGGTAGGGTACGTCCAGAAATAAAGCAAATCCTGTTACCGGGACGAAAGAAATGAGCCTTCATGACAAGCTCTGCCGTCACCTGTTTTCACATTTCCAAGGCTTCCGCTGCATGGAAAACAGCCATCAGTGGCTTGGTAAGCACTGACACATCATTGTCTCAGCAGTGTTTTCATTGATGCATTCAATTGGATCAAATAATGACATGTTTAGAGGAGGACAATGTACCATATTTCCCTCTGAAATGGAATGAAGTAGTAGCATAAAAACAGCATGAAGTGGAAATAGGAGGTGAAGGACTAGCCATTTACATTCCTCCACCTTAGCAGACAGCCTGCATGATGGGAGAACCGGAGACGGGCTGCTGGTTTTTTTCAACCCTCTGCCTCCACTGCAGCGCCGCCTGGTGTCTGTAGAGAGAAGCCAAAAAGCTTACAGCACCTGGTATTCCCAGGCGGTCTCCCATCCAAGTACTAACCAGGCCCGACCCTGCTTAGCTTCCGAGATCTGACGAGATCGGGCGTGTTCAGAGTGGTATGGCCGTAAGCCACACGTGCACCCCAAAAAAGGCCTTTTGAAGATGCCCTCAGATTGCGTTTCATTGTTTTGTCTTGGAGTGCAGGTAGGGTACATCCAGAAATAAAGCAAATCCTGTTACCGGGACGAAAGAAATGAGCCTTCATGACAAGCTCTGCCGTCACCTGTTTTCACATTTCCAAGGCTTCCGCTGCATGGAAAACAGCCATCAGTGGCTTGGTAAGCACTGACACATCATTGTCTCAGCAGTGTTTTCATTGATGCATTCAATTGGATCAAATAATGACATGTTTAGAGGAGGACAATGTACCATATTTCCCTCTGAAATGGAATGAAGTAGTAGCATAAAAACAGCATGAAGTGGAAATAGGAGGTGAAGGACTAGCCATTTACATTCCTCCACCTTAGCAGACAGCCTGCATGATGGGAGAACCAGAGACGGGCTGCTGGTTTTTTTCAACCCTCTGCCTCCACTGCAGCGCCGCCTGGTGTCTGTAGAGAGAAGCCAAAAAGCTTACAGCACCTGGTATTCCCAGGCGGTCTCCCATCCAAGTACTAACCAGGCCCGACCCTGCTTAGCTTCCGAGATCGGACGAGATCGGGCGTGTTCAGAGTGGTATGGCCGTAAGCCACACGTGCACCCCAAAAAAGGCCTTTTGAAGATGCCCTCAGATTGCGTTTCATTGTTTTGTCTTGGAGTGCAGGTAGGGTACGTCCAGAAATAAAGCAAATCCTGTTACCGGGACGAAAGAAATGAGCCTTCATGACAAGCTCTGCCGTCACCTGTTTTCACATTTCCAAGGCTTCCGCTGCATGGAAAACAGCCATCAGTGGCTTGGTAAGCACTGACACATCATTGTCTCAGCAGTGTTTTCATTGATGCATTCAATTGGATCAAATAATGACATGTTTAGAGGAGGACAATGTACCATATTTCCCTCTGAAATGGAATGAAGTAGTAGCATAAAAACAGCATGAAGTGGAAATAGGAGGTGAAGGACTAGCCATTTACATTCCTCCACCTTAGCAGACAGCCTGCATGATGGGAGAACCAGAGACGGGCTGCTGGTTTTTTTCAACCCTCTGCCTCCACTGCAGCGCCGCCTGGTGTCTGTAGAGAGAAGCCAAAAAGCTTACAGCACCTGGTATTCCCAGGCGGTCTCCCATCCAAGTACTAACCAGGCCCGACCCTGCTTGGCTTCCGAGATCGGACGAGATCGGGCGTGTTCAGAGTGGTATGGCCGTAAGCCACACGTGCACCCCAAAAAAGGCCTTTTGAAGATGCCCTCAGATTGCGTTTCATTGTTTTGTCTTGGAGTGCAGGTAGGGTACGTCCAGAAATAAAGCAAATCCTGTTACCGGGACGAAAGAAATGAGCCTTCATGACAAGCTCTGCCGTCACCTGTTTTCACATTTCCAAGGCTTCCGCTGCATGGAAAACAGCCATCAGTGGCTTGGTAAGCACTGACACATCATTGTCTCAGCAGTGTTTTCATTGATGCATTCAATTGGATCAAATAATGACATGTTTAGAGGAGGACAATGTACCATATTTCCCTCTGAAATGGAATGAAGTAGTAGCATAAAAACAGCATGAAGTGGAAATAGGAGGTGAAGGACTAGCCATTTACATTCCTCCACCTTAGCAGACAGCCTGCATGATGGGAGAACCAGAGACGGGCTGCTGGTTTTTTTCAACCCTCTGCCTCCACTGCAGCGCCGCCTGGTGTCTGTAGAGAGAAGCCAAAAAGCTTACAGCACCTGGTATTCCCAGGCGGTCTCCCATCCAAGTACTAACCAGGCCCGACCCTGCTTAGCTTCCGAGATCGGACGAGATCGGGCGTGTTCAGAGTGGTATGGCCGTAAGCCACACGTGCACCCCAAAAAAGGCCTTTTGAAGATGCCCTCAGATTGCGTTTCATTGTTTTGTCTTGGAGTGCAGGTAGGGTACGTCCAGAAATAAAGCAAATCCTGTTACCGGGACGAAAGAAATGAGCCTTCATGACAAGCTCTGCCGTCACCTGTTTTCACATTTCCAAGGCTTCCGCTGCATGGAAAACAGCCATCAGTGGCTTGGTAAGCACTGACACATCATTGTCTCAGCAGTGTTTTCATTGATGCATTCAATTGGATCAAATAATGACATGTTTAGAGGAGGACAATGTACCATATTTCCCTCTGAAATGGAATGAAGTAGTAGCATAAAAACAGCATGAAGTGGAAATAGGAGGTGAAGGACTAGCCATTTACATTCCTCCACCTTAGCAGACAGCCTGCATGATGGGAGAACCAGAGACGGGCTGCTGGTTTTTTTCAACCCTCTGCCTCCACTGCAGCGCCGCCTGGTGTCTGTAGAGAGAAGCCAAAAAGCTTACAGCACCTGGTATTCCCAGGCGGTCTCCCATCCAAGTACTAACCAGGCCCGACCCTGCTTGGCTTCCGAGATCGGACGAGATCGGGCGTGTTCAGAGTGGTATGGCCGTAAGCCACACGTGCACCCCAAAAAACGCCTTTTGAAGATGCCCTCAGATTGCGTTTCATTGTTTTGTCTTGGAGTGCAGGTAGGGTACGTCCAGAAATAAAGCAAATCCTGTTACCGGGACGAAAGAAATGAGCCTTCATGACAAGCTCTGCCGTCACCTGTTTTCACATTTCCAAGGCTTCCGCTGCATGGAAAACAGCCATCAGTGGCTTGGTAAGCACTGACACATCATTGTCTCAGCAGTGTTTTCATTGATGCATTCAATTGGATCAAATAATGACATGTTTAGAGGAGGACAATGTACCATATTTCCCTCTGAAATGGAATGAAGTAGTAGCATAAAAACAGCATGAAGTGGAAATAGGAGGTGAAGGACTAGCCATTTACATTCCTTCACCTTAGCAGACAGCCTGCATGATGGGAGAACCAGAGACGGGCTGCTGGTTTTTTTCAACCCTCTGCCTCCACTGCAGCGCCGCCTGGTGTCTGTAGAGAGAAGCCAAAAAGCTTACAGCACCTGGTATTCCCAGGCGGTCTCCCATCCAAGTACTAACCAGGCCCGACCCTGCTTGGCTTCCGAGATCGGACGAGATCGGGCGTGTTCAGAGTGGTATGGCCGTAAGCCACACGTGCACCCCAAAAAAGGCCTTTTGAAGATGCCCTCAGATTGCGTTTCATTGTTTTGTCTTGGAGAGCAGGTAGGGTACGTCCAGAAATAAAGCAAATCCTGTTACCGGGACGAAAGAAATGAGCCTTCATGACAAGCTCTGCCGTCACCTGTTTTCACATTTCCAAGGCTTCCGCTGCATGGAAAACAGCCATCAGTGGCTTGGTAAGCACTGACACATCATTGTCTCAGCAGTGTTTTCATTGATGCATTCAATTGGATCAAATAATGACATGTTTAGAGGAGGACAATGTACCATATTTCCCTCTGAAATGGAATGAAGTAGTAGCATAAAAACAGCATGAAGTGGAAATAGGAGGTGAAGGACTAGCCATTTACATTCCTCCACCTTAGCAGACAGCCTGCATGATGGGAGAACCAGAGACGGGCTGCTGGTTTTTTTCAACCCTCTGCCTCCACTGCAGCGCCGCCTGGTGTCTGTAGAGAGAAGCCAAAAAGCTTACAGCACCTGGTATTCCCAGGCGGTCTCCCATCCAAGTACTAACCAGGCCCGACCCTGCTTAGCTTCCGAGATCGGACGAGATCGGGCGTGTTCAGAGTGGTATGGCCGTAAGCCACACGTGCACCCCAAAAAAGGCCTTTTGAAGATGCCCTCAGATTGCGTTTCATTGTTTTGTCTTGGAGTGCAGGTAGGGTACGTCCAGAAATAAAGCAAATCCTGTTACCGGGACGAAAGAAATGAGCCTTCATGACAAGCTCTGCCGTCACCTGTTTTCACATTTCCAAGGCTTCCGCTGCATGGAAAACAGCCATCAGTGGCTTGGTAAGCACTGACACATCATTGTCTCAGCAGTGTTTTCATTGATGCATTCAATTGGATCAAATAATGACATGTTTAGAGGAGGACAATGTACCATATTTCCCTCTGAAATGGAATGAAGTAGTAGCATAAAAACAGCATGAAGTGGAAATAGGAGGTGAAGGACTAGCCATTTACATTCCTCCACCTTAGCAGACAGCCTGCATGATGGGAGAACCAGAGACGGGCTGCTGGTTTTTTTCAACCCTCTGCCTCCACTGCAGCGCCGCCTGGTGTCTGTAGAGAGAAGCCAAAAAGCTTACAGCACCTGGTATTCCCAGGCGGTCTCCCATCCAAGTACTAACCAGGCAGGACCCTGCTTAGCTTCCGAGATCGGACGAGATCGGGCGTGTTCAGAGTGGTATGGCCGTAAGCCACACGTGCACCCCAAAAAAGGCCTTTTGAAGATGCCCTCAGATTGCGTTTCATTGTTTTGTCTTGGAGTGCAGGTAGGGTACGTCCAGAAATAAAGCAAATCCTGTTACCGGGACGAAAGAAATGAGCCTTCATGACAAGCTCTGCCGTCACCTGTTTTCACATTTCCAAGGCTTCCGCTGCATGGAAAACAGCCATCAGTGGCTTGGTAAGCACTGACACATCATTGTCTCAGCAGTGTTTTCATTGATGCATTCAATTGGATCAAATAATGACATGTTTAGAGGAGGACAATGTACCATATTTCCCTCTGAAATGGAATGAAGTAGTAGCATAAAAACAGCATGAAGTGGAAATAGGAGGTGAAGGACTAGCCATTTACATTCCTCCACCTTAGCAGACAGCCTGCATGATGGGAGAACCAGAGACGGGCTGCTGGTTTTTTTCAACCCTCTGCCTCCACTGCAGCGCCGCCTGGTGTCTGTAGAGAGAAGCCAAAAAGCTTACAGCACCTGGTATTCCCAGGCGGTCTCCCATCCAAGTACTAACCAGGCCCGACCCTGCTTAGCTTCCGAGATCGGACGAGATCGGGCGTGTTCAGAGTGGTATGGCCGTAAGCCACACGTGCACCCCAAAAAAGGCCTTTTGAAGATGCCCTCAGATTGCGTTTCATTGTTTTGTCTTGGAGTGCAGGTAGGGTACGTCCAGAAATAAAGCAAATCCTGTTACCGGGACGAAAGAAATGAGCCTTCATGACAAGCTCTGCCGTCACCTGTTTTCACATTTCCAAGGCTTCCGCTGCATGGAAAACAGCCATCAGTGGCTTGGTAAGCACTGACACATCATTGTCTCAGCAGTGTTTTCATTGATGCATTCAATTGGATCAAATAATGACATGTTTAGAGGAGGACAATGTACCATATTTCCCTCTGAAATGGAATGAAGTAGTAGCATAAAAACAGCATGAAGTGGAAATAGGAGGTGAAGGACTAGCCATTTACATTCCTCCACCTTAGCAGACAGCCTGCATGATGGGAGAACCAGAGACGGGCTGCTGGTTTTTTTCAACCCTCTGCCTCCACTGCAGCGCCGCCTGGTGTCTGTAGAGAGAAGCCAAAAAGCTTACAGCACCTGGTATTCCCAGGCGGTCTCCCATCCAAGTACTAACCAGGCCCGACCCTGCTTAGCTTCCGAGATCGGACGAGATCGGGCGTGTTCAGAGTGGTATGGCCGTAAGCCACACGTGCACCCCAAAAAAGGCCTTTTGAAGATGCCCTCAGATTGCGTTTCATTGTTTTGTCTTGGAGTGCAGGTAGGGTACGTCCAGAAATAAAGCAAATCCTGTTACCGGGACGAAAGAAATGAGCCTTCATGACAAGCTCTGCCGTCACCTGTTTTCACATTTCCAAGGCTTCCGCTGCATGGAAAACAGCCATCAGTGGCTTGGTAAGCACTGACACATCATTGTCTCAGCAGTGTTTTCATTGATGCATTCAATTGGATCAAATAATGACATGTTTAGAGGAGGACAATGTACCATATTTCCCTCTGAAATGGAATGAAGTAGTAGCATAAAAACAGCATGAAGTGGAAATAGGAGGTGAAGGACTAGCCATTTACATTCCTCCACCTTAGCAGACAGCCTGCATGATGGGAGAACCAGAGACGGGCTGCTGGTTTTTTTCAACCCTCTGCCTCCACTGCAGCGCCGCCTGGTGTCTGTAGAGAGAAGCCAAAAAGCTTACAGCACCTGGTATTCCCAGGCGGTCTCCCATCCAAGTACTAACCAGGCAGGACCCTGCTTAGCTTCCGAGATCGGACGAGATCGGGCGTGTTCAGAGTGGTATGGCCGTAAGCCACACGTGCACCCCAAAAAAGGCCTTTTGAAGATGCCCTCAGATTGCGTTTCATTGTTTTGTCTTGGAGTGCAGGTAGGGTACGTCCAGAAATAAAGCAAATCCTGTTACCGGGACGAAAGAAATGAGCCTTCATGACAAGCTCTGCCGTCACCTGTTTTCACATTTCCAAGGCTTCCGCTGCATGGAAAACAGCCATCAGTGGCTTGGTAAGCACTGACACATCATTGTCTCAGCAGTGTTTTCATTGATGCATTCAATTGGATCAAATAATGACATGTTTAGAGGAGGACAATGTACCATATTTCCCTCTGAAATGGAATGAAGTAGTAGCATAAAAACAGCATGAAGTGGAAATAGGAGGTGAAGGACTAGCCATTTACATTCCTCCACCTTAGCAGACAGCCTGCATGATGGGAGAACCGGAGACGGGCTGCTGGTTTTTTTCAACCCTCTGCCTCCACTGCAGCGCCGCCTGGTGTCTGTAGAGAGAAGCCAAAAAGCTTACAGCACCTGGTATTCCCAGGCGGTCTCCCATCCAAGTACTAACCAGGCCCGACCCTGCTTAGCTTCCGAGATCGGACGAGATCGGGCGTGTTCAGAGTGGTATGGCCGTAAGCCACACGTGCACCCCAAAAAAGGCCTTTTGAAGATGCCCTCAGATTGCGTTTCATTGTTTTGTCTTGGAGTGCAGGTAGGGTACATCCAGAAATAAAGCAAATCCTGTTACCGGGACGAAAGAAATGAGCCTTCATGACAAGCTCTGCCGTCACCTGTTTTCACATTTCCAAGGCTTCCGCTGCATGGAAAACAGCCATCAGTGGCTTGGTAAGCACTGACACATCATTGTCTCAGCAGTGTTTTCATTGATGCATTCAATTGGATCAAATAATGACATGTTTAGAGGAGGACAATGTACCATATTTCCCTCTGAAATGGAATGAAGTAGTAGCATAAAAACAGCATGAAGTGGAAATAGGAGGTGAAGGACTAGCCATTTACATTCCTCCACCTTAGCAGACAGCCTGCATGATGGGAGAACCGGAGACGGGCTGCTGGTTTTTTTCAACCCTCTGCCTCCACTGCAGCGCCGCCTGGTGTCTGTAGAGAGAAGCCAAAAAGCTTACAGCACCTGGTATTCCCAGGCGGTCTCCCATCCAAGTACTAACCAGGCCCGACCCTGCTTAGCTTCCGAGATCGGACGAGATCGGGCGTGTTCAGAGTGGTATGGCCGTAAGCCACACGTGCACCCCAAAAAAGGCCTTTTGAAGATGCCCTCAGATTGCGTTTCATTGTTTTGTCTTGGAGTGCAGGTAGGGTACGTCCAGAAATAAAGCAAATCCTGTTACCGGGACGAAAGAAATGAGCCTTCATGACAAGCTCTGCCGTCACCTGTTTTCACATTTCCAAGGCTTCCGCTGCATGGAAAACAGCCATCAGTGGCTTGGTAAGCACTGACACATCATTGTCTCAGCAGTGTTTTCATTGATGCATTCAATTGGATCAAATAATGACATGTTTAGAGGAGGACAATGTACCATATTTCCCTCTGAAATGGAATGAAGTAGTAGCATAAAAACAGCATGAAGTGGAAATAGGAGGTGAAGGACTAGCCATTTACATTCCTCCACCTTAGCAGACAGCCTGCATGATGGGAGAACCAGAGACGGGCTGCTGGTTTTTTTCAACCCTCTGCCTCCACTGCAGCGCCGCCTGGTGTCTGTAGAGAGAAGCCAAAAAGCTTACAGCACCTGGTATTCCCAGGCGGTCTCCCATCCAAGTACTAACCAGGCCCGACCCTGCTTGGCTTCCGAGATCGGACGAGATCGGGCGTGTTCAGAGTGGTATGGCCGTAAGCCACACGTGCACCCCAAAAAAGGCCTTTTGAAGATGCCCTCAGATTGCGTTTCATTGTTTTGTCTTGGAGTGCAGGTAGGGTACGTCCAGAAATAAAGCAAATCCTGTTACCGGGACGAAAGAAATGAGCCTTCATGACAAGCTCTGCCGTCACCTGTTTTCACATTTCCAAGGCTTCCGCTGCATGGAAAACAGCCATCAGTGGCTTGGTAAGCACTGACACATCATTGTCTCAGCAGTGTTTTCATTGATGCATTCAATTGGATCAAATAATGACATGTTTAGAGGAGGACAATGTACCATATTTCCCTCTGAAATGGAATGAAGTAGTAGCATAAAAACAGCATGAAGTGGAAATAGGAGGTGAAGGACTAGCCATTTACATTCCTCCACCTTAGCAGACAGCCTGCATGATGGGAGAACCAGAGACGGGCTGCTGGTTTTTTTCAACCCTCTGCCTCCACTGCAGCGCCGCCTGGTGTCTGTAGAGAGAAGCCAAAAAGCTTACAGCACCTGGTATTCCCAGGCGGTCTCCCATCCAAGTACTAACCAGGCCCGACCCTGCTTAGCTTCCGAGATCGGACGAGATCGGGCGTGTTCAGAGTGGTATGGCCGTAAGCCACACGTGCACCCCAAAAAAGGCCTTTTGAAGATGCCCTCAGATTGCGTTTCATTGTTTTGTCTTGGAGTGCAGGTAGGGTACGTCCAGAAATAAAGCAAATCCTGTTACCGGGACGAAAGAAATGAGCCTTCATGACAAGCTCTGCCGTCACCTGTTTTCACATTTCCAAGGCTTCCGCTGCATGGAAAACAGCCATCAGTGGCTTGGTAAGCACTGACACATCATTGTCTCAGCAGTGTTTTCATTGATGCATTCAATTGGATCAAATAATGACATGTTTAGAGGAGGACAATGTACCATATTTCCCTCTGAAATGGAATGAAGTAGTAGCATAAAAACAGCATGAAGTGGAAATAGGAGGTGAAGGACTAGCCATTTACATTCCTCCACCTTAGCAGACAGCCTGCATGATGGGAGAACCAGAGACGGGCTGCTGGTTTTTTTCAACCCTCTGCCTCCACTGCAGCGCCGCCTGGTGTCTGTAGAGAGAAGCCAAAAAGCTTACAGCACCTGGTATTCCCAGGCGGTCTCCCATCCAAGTACTAACCAGGCCCGACCCTGCTTGGCTTCCGAGATCGGACGAGATCGGGCGTGTTCAGAGTGGTATGGCCGTAAGCCACACGTGCACCCCAAAAAAGGCCTTTTGAAGATGCCCTCAGATTGCGTTTCATTGTTTTGTCTTGGAGTGCAGGTAGGGTACGTCCAGAAATAAAGCAAATCCTGTTACCGGGACGAAAGAAATGAGCCTTCATGACAAGCTCTGCCGTCACCTGTTTTCACATTTCCAAGGCTTCCGCTGCATGGAAAACAGCCATCAGTGGCTTGGTAAGCACTGACACATCATTGTCTCAGCAGTGTTTTCATTGATGCATTCAATTGGATCAAATAATGACATGTTTAGAGGAGGACAATGTACCATATTTCCCTCTGAAATGGAATGAAGTAGTAGCATAAAAACAGCATGAAGTGGAAATAGGAGGTGAAGGACTAGCCATTTACATTCCTTCACCTTAGCAGACAGCCTGCATGATGGGAGAACCAGAGACGGGCTGCTGGTTTTTTTCAACCCTCTGCCTCCACTGCAGCGCCGCCTGGTGTCTGTAGAGAGAAGCCAAAAAGCTTACAGCACCTGGTATTCCCAGGCGGTCTCCCATCCAAGTACTAACCAGGCCCGACCCTGCTTAGCTTCCGAGATCGGACGAGATCGGGCGTGTTCAGAGTGGTATGGCCGTAAGCCACACGTGCACCCCAAAAAAGGCCTTTTGAAGATGCCCTCAGATTGCGTTTCATTGTTTTGTCTTGGAGAGCAGGTAGGGTACGTCCAGAAATAAAGCAAATCCTGTTACCGGGACGAAAGAAATGAGCCTTCATGACAAGCTCTGCCGTCACCTGTTTTCACATTTCCAAGGCTTCCGCTGCATGGAAAACAGCCATCAGTGGCTTGGTAAGCACTGACACATCATTGTCTCAGCAGTGTTTTCATTGATGCATTCAATTGGATCAAATAATGACATGTTTAGAGGAGGACAATGTACCATATTTCCCTCTGAAATGGAATGAAGTAGTAGCATAAAAACAGCATGAAGTGGAAATAGGAGGTGAAGGACTAGCCATTTACATTCCTCCACCTTAGCAGACAGCCTGCATGATGGGAGAACCAGAGACGGGCTGCTGGTTTTTTTCAACCCTCTGCCTCCACTGCAGCGCCGCCTGGTGTCTGTAGAGAGAAGCCAAAAAGCTTACAGCACCTGGTATTCCCAGGCGGTCTCCCATCCAAGTACTAACCAGGCCCGACCCTGCTTAGCTTCCGAGATCGGACGAGATCGGGCGTGTTCAGAGTGGTATGGCCGTAAGCCACACGTGCACCCCAAAAAAGGCCTTTTGAAGATGCCCTCAGATTGCGTTTCATTGTTTTGTCTTGGAGTGCAGGTAGGGTACGTCCAGAAATAAAGCAAATCCTGTTACCGGGACGAAAGAAATGAGCCTTCATGACAAGCTCTGCCGTCACCTGTTTTCACATTTCCAAGGCTTCCGCTGCATGGAAAACAGCCATCAGTGGCTTGGTAAGCACTGACACATCATTGTCTCAGCAGTGTTTTCATTGATGCATTCAATTGGATCAAATAATGACATGTTTAGAGGAGGACAATGTACCATATTTCCCTCTGAAATGGAATGAAGTAGTAGCATAAAAACAGCATGAAGTGGAAATAGGAGGTGAAGGACTAGCCATTTACATTCCTCCACCTTAGCAGACAGCCTGCATGATGGGAGAACCAGAGACGGGCTGCTGGTTTTTTTCAACCCTCTGCCTCCACTGCAGCGCCGCCTGGTGTCTGTAGAGAGAAGCCAAAAAGCTTACAGCACCTGGTATTCCCAGGCGGTCTCCCATCCAAGTACTAACCAGGCAGGACCCTGCTTAGCTTCCGAGATCGGACGAGATCGGGCGTGTTCAGAGTGGTATGGCCGTAAGCCACACGTGCACCCCAAAAAAGGCCTTTTGAAGATGCCCTCAGATTGCGTTTCATTGTTTTGTCTTGGAGTGCAGGTAGGGTACGTCCAGAAATAAAGCAAATCCTGTTACCGGGACGAAAGAAATGAGCCTTCATGACAAGCTCTGCCGTCACCTGTTTTCACATTTCCAAGGCTTCCGCTGCATGGAAAACAGCCATCAGTGGCTTGGTAAGCACTGACACATCATTGTCTCAGCAGTGTTTTCATTGATGCATTCAATTGGATCAAATAATGACATGTTTAGAGGAGGACAATGTACCATATTTCCCTCTGAAATGGAATGAAGTAGTAGCATAAAAACAGCATGAAGTGGAAATAGGAGGTGAAGGACTAGCCATTTACATTCCTCCACCTTAGCAGACAGCCTGCATGATGGGAGAACCAGAGACGGGCTGCTGGTTTTTTTCAACCCTCTGCCTCCACTGCAGCGCCGCCTGGTGTCTGTAGAGAGAAGCCAAAAAGCTTACAGCACCTGGTATTCCCAGGCGGTCTCCCATCCAAGTACTAACCAGGCCCGACCCTGCTTAGCTTCCGAGATCGGACGAGATCGGGCGTGTTCAGAGTGGTATGGCCGTAAGCCACACGTGCACCCCAAAAAAGGCCTTTTGAAGATGCCCTCAGATTGCGTTTCATTGTTTTGTCTTGGAGTGCAGGTAGGGTACGTCCAGAAATAAAGCAAATCCTGTTACCGGGACGAAAGAAATGAGCCTTCATGACAAGCTCTGCCGTCACCTGTTTTCACATTTCCAAGGCTTCCGCTGCATGGAAAACAGCCATCAGTGGCTTGGTAAGCACTGACACATCATTGTCTCAGCAGTGTTTTCATTGATGCATTCAATTGGATCAAATAATGACATGTTTAGAGGAGGACAATGTACCATATTTCCCTCTGAAATGGAATGAAGTAGTAGCATAAAAACAGCATGAAGTGGAAATAGGAGGTGAAGGACTAGCCATTTACATTCCTCCACCTTAGCAGACAGCCTGCATGATGGGAGAACCAGAGACGGGCTGCTGGTTTTTTTCAACCCTCTGCCTCCACTGCAGCGCCGCCTGGTGTCTGTAGAGAGAAGCCAAAAAGCTTACAGCACCTGGTATTCCCAGGCGGTCTCCCATCCAAGTACTAACCAGGCCCGACCCTGCTTAGCTTCCGAGATCGGACGAGATCGGGCGTGTTCAGAGTGGTATGGCCGTAAGCCACACGTGCACCCCAAAAAAGGCCTTTTGAAGATGCCCTCAGATTGCGTTTCATTGTTTTGTCTTGGAGTGCAGGTAGGGTACGTCCAGAAATAAAGCAAATCCTGTTACCGGGACGAAAGAAATGAGCCTTCATGACAAGCTCTGCCGTCACCTGTTTTCACATTTCCAAGGCTTCCGCTGCATGGAAAACAGCCATCAGTGGCTTGGTAAGCACTGACACATCATTGTCTCAGCAGTGTTTTCATTGATGCATTCAATTGGATCAAATAATGACATGTTTAGAGGAGGACAATGTACCATATTTCCCTCTGAAATGGAATGAAGTAGTAGCATAAAAACAGCATGAAGTGGAAATAGGAGGTGAAGGACTAGCCATTTACATTCCTCCACCTTAGCAGACAGCCTGCATGATGGGAGAACCAGAGACGGGCTGCTGGTTTTTTTCAACCCTCTGCCTCCACTGCAGCGCCGCCTGGTGTCTGTAGAGAGAAGCCAAAAAGCTTACAGCACCTGGTATTCCCAGGCGGTCTCCCATCCAAGTACTAACCAGGCCCGACCCTGCTTAGCTTCCGAGATCGGACGAGATCGGGCGTGTTCAGAGTGGTATGGCCGTAAGCCACACGTGCACCCCAAAAAAGGCCTTTTGAAGATGCCCTCAGATTGCGTTTCATTGTTTTGTCTTGGAGTGCAGGTAGGGTACGTCCAGAAATAAAGCAAATCCTGTTACCGGGACGAAAGAAATGAGCCTTCATGACAAGCTCTGCCGTCACCTGTTTTCACATTTCCAAGGCTTCCGCTGCATGGAAAACAGCCATCAGTGGCTTGGTAAGCACTGACACATCATTGTCTCAGCAGTGTTTTCATTGATGCATTCAATTGGATCAAATAATGACATGTTTAGAGGAGGACAATGTACCATATTTACCTCTGAAATGGAATGAAGTAGTAGCATAAAAACAGCATGAAGTGGAAATAGGAGGTGAAGGACTAGCCATTTACATTCCTCCACCTTAGCAGACAGCCTGCATGATGGGAGAACCAGAGACGGGCTGCTGGTTTTTTTCAACCCTCTGCCTCCACTGCAGCGCCGCCTGGTGTCTGTAGAGAGAAGCCAAAAAGCTTACAGCACCTGGTATTCCCAGGCGGTCTCCCATCCAAGTACTAACCAGGCCCGACCCTGCTTAGCTTCCGAGATCGGACGAGATCGGGCGTGTTCAGAGTGGTATGGCCGTAAGCCACACGTGCACCCCAAAAAAGGCCTTTTGAAGATGCCCTCAGATTGCGTTTCATTGTTTTGTCTTGGAGTGCAGGTAGGGTACGTCCAGAAATAAAGCAAATCCTGTTACCGGGACGAAAGAAATGAGCCTTCATGACAAGCTCTGCCGTCACCTGTTTTCACATTTCCAAGGCTTCCGCTGCATGGAAAACAGCCATCAGTGGCTTGGTAAGCACTGACACATCATTGTCTCAGCAGTGTTTTCATTGATGCATTCAATTGGATCAAATAATGACATGTTTAGAGGAGGACAATGTACCATATTTCCCTCTGAAATGGAATGAAGTAGTAGCATAAAAACAGCATGAAGTGGAAATAGGAGGTGAAGGACTAGCCATTTACATTCCTCCACCTTAGCAGACAGCCTGCATGATGGGAGAACCGGAGACTGGCTGCTGGTTTTTTTCAACCCTCTGCCTCCACTGCAGCGCCGCCTGGTGTCTGTAGAGAGAAGCCAAAAAGCTTACAGCACCTGGTATTCCCAGGCGGTCTCCCATCCAAGTACTAACCAGGCCCGACCCTGCTTAGCTTCCGAGATCGGACGAGATCGGGCGTGTTCAGAGTGGTATGGCCGTAAGCCACACGTGCACCCCAAAAAAGGCCTTTTGAAGATGCCCTCAGATTGCGTTTCATTGTTTTGTCTTGGAGTGCAGGTAGGGTACGTCCAGAAATAAAGCAAATCCTGTTACCGGGACGAAAGAAATGAGCCTTCATGACAAGCTCTGCCGTCACCTGTTTTCACATTTCCAAGGCTTCCGCTGCATGGAAAACAGCCATCAGTGGCTTGGTAAGCACTGACACATCATTGTCTCAGCAGTGTTTTCATTGATGCATTCAATTGGATCAAATAATGACATGTTTAGAGGAGGACAATGTACCATATTTCCCTCTGAAATGGAATGAAGTAGTAGCATAAAAACAGCATGAAGTGGAAATAGGAGGTGAAGGACTAGCCATTTACATTCCTCCACCTTAGCAGACAGCCTGCATGATGGGAGAACCAGAGACGGGCTGCTGGTTTTTTTCAACCCTCTGCCTCCACTGCAGCGCCGCCTGGTGTCTGTAGAGAGAAGCCAAAAAGCTTACAGCACCTGGTATTCCCAGGCGGTCTCCCATCCAAGTACTAACCAGGCCCGACCCTGCTTAGCTTCCGAGATCGGACGAGATCGGGCGTGTTCAGAGTGGTATAGCCGTAAGCCACACGTGCACCCCAAAAAAGGCCTTTTGAAGATGCCCTCAGATTGCGTTTCATTGTTTTGTCTTGGAGTGCAGGTAGGGTACGTCCAGAAATAAAGCAAATCCTGTTACCGGGACGAAAGAAATGAGCCTTCATGACAAGCTCTGCCGTCACCTGTTTTCACATTTCCAAGGCTTCCGCTGCATGGAAAACAGCCATCAGTGGCTTGGTAAGCACTGACACATCATTGTCTCAGCAGTGTTTTCATTGATGCATTCAATTGGATCAAATAATGACATGTTTAGAGGAGGACAATGTACCATATTTCCCTCTGAAATGGAATGAAGTAGTAGCATAAAAACAGCATGAAGTGGAAATAGGAGGTGAAGGACTAGCCATTTACATTCCTCCACCTTAGCAGACAGCCTGCATGATGGGAGAACCGGAGACTGGCTGCTGGTTTTTTTCAACCCTCTGCCTCCACTGCAGCGCCGCCTGGTGTCTGTAGAGAGAAGCCAAAAAGCTTACAGCACCTGGTATTCCCAGGCGGTCTCCCATCCAAGTACTAACCAGGCCCGACCCTGCTTAGCTTCCGAGATCGGACGAGATCGGGCGTGTTCAGAGTGGTATGGCCGTAAGCCACACGTGCACCCCAAAAAAGGCCTTTTGAAGATGCCCTCAGATTGCGTTTCATTGTTTTGTCTTGGAGTGCAGGTAGGGTACGTCCAGAAATAAAGCAAATCCTGTTACCGGGACGAAAGAAATGAGCCTTCATGACAAGCTCTGCCGTCACCTGTTTTCACATTTCCAAGGCTTCCGCTGCATGGAAAACAGCCATCAGTGGCTTGGTAAGCACTGACACATCATTGTCTCAGCAGTGTTTTCATTGATGCATTCAATTGGATCAAATAATGACATGTTTAGAGGAGGACAATGTACCATATTTCCCTCTGAAATGGAATGAAGTAGTAGCATAAAAACAGCATGAAGTGGAAATAGGAGGTGAAGGACTAGCCATTTACATTCCTCCACCTTAGCAGACAGCCTGCATGATGGGAGAACCAGAGACGGGCTGCTGGTTTTTTTCAACCCTCTGCCTCCACTGCAGCGCCGCCTGGTGTCTGTAGAGAGAAGCCAAAAAGCTTACAGCACCTGGTATTCCCAGGCGGTCTCCCATCCAAGTACTAACCAGGCCCGACCCTGCTTAGCTTCCGAGATCGGACGAGATCGGGCGTGTTCAGAGTGGTATAGCCGTAAGCCACACGTGCACCCCAAAAAAGGCCTTTTGAAGATGCCCTCAGATTGCGTTTCATTGTTTTGTCTTGGAGTGCAGGTAGGGTACGTCCAGAAATAAAGCAAATCCTGTTACCGGGACGAAAGAAATGAGCCTTCATGACAAGCTCTGCCGTCACCTGTTTTCACATTTCCAAGGCTTCCGCTGCATGGAAAACAGCCATCAGTGGCTTGGTAAGCACTGACACATCATTGTCTCAGCAGTGTTTTCATTGATGCATTCAATTGGATCAAATAATGACATGTTTAGAGGAGGACAATGTACCATATTTCCCTCTGAAATGGAATGAAGTAGTAGCATAAAAACAGCATGAAGTGGAAATAGGAGGTGAAGGACTAGCCATTTACATTCCTCCACCTTAGCAGACAGCCTGCATGATGGGAGAACCGGAGACTGGCTGCTGGTTTTTTTCAACCCTCTGCCTCCACTGCAGCGCCGCCTGGTGTCTGTAGAGAGAAGCCAAAAAGCTTACAGCACCTGGTATTCCCAGGCGGTCTCCCATCCAAGTACTAACCAGGCCCGACCCTGCTTAGCTTCCGAGATCGGACGAGATCGGGCGTGTTCAGAGTGGTATGGCCGTAAGCCACACGTGCACCCCAAAAAAGGCCTTTTGAAGATGCCCTCAGATTGCGTTTCATTGTTTTGTCTTGGAGTGCAGGTAGGGTACGTCCAGAAATAAAGCAAATCCTGTTACCGGGACGAAAGAAATGAGCCTTCATGACAAGCTCTGCCGTCACCTGTTTTCACATTTCCAAGGCTTCCGCTGCATGGAAAACAGCCATCAGTGGCTTGGTAAGCACTGACACATCATTGTCTCAGCAGTGTTTTCATTGATGCATTCAATTGGATCAAATAATGACATGTTTAGAGGAGGACAATGTACCATATTTCCCTCTGAAATGGAATGAAGTAGTAGCATAAAAACAGCATGAAGTGGAAATAGGAGGTGAAGGACTAGCCATTTACATTCCTCCACCTTAGCAGACAGCCTGCATGATGGGAGAACCAGAGACGGGCTGCTGGTTTTTTTCAACCCTCTGCCTCCACTGCAGCGCCGCCTGGTGTCTGTAGAGAGAAGCCAAAAAGCTTACAGCACCTGGTATTCCCAGGCGGTCTCCCATCCAAGTACTAACCAGGCCCGACCCTGCTTAGCTTCCGAGATCGGACGAGATCGGGCGTGTTCAGAGTGGTATGGCCGTAAGCCACACGTGCACCCCAAAAAAGGCCTTTTGAAGATGCCCTCAGATTGCGTTTCATTGTTTTGTCTTGGAGTGCAGGTAGGGTACGTCCAGAAATAAAGCAAATCCTGTTACCGGGACGAAAGAAATGAGCCTTCATGACAAGCTCTGCCGTCACCTGTTTTCACATTTCCAAGGCTTCCGCTGCATGGAAAACAGCCATCAGTGGCTTGGTAAGCACTGACACATCATTGTCTCAGCAGTGTTTTCATTGATGCATTCAATTGGATCAAATAATGACATGTTTAGAGGAGGACAATGTACCATATTTCCCTCTGAAATGGAATGAAGTAGTAGCATAAAAACAGCATGAAGTGGAAATAGGAGGTGAAGGACTAGCCATTTACATTCCTCCACCTTAGCAGACAGCCTGCATGATGGGAGAACCAGAGACGGGCTGCTGGTTTTTTTCAACCCTCTGCCTCCACTGCAGCGCCGCCTGGTGTCTGTAGAGAGAAGCCAAAAAGCTTACAGCACCTGGTATTCCCAGGCGGTCTCCCATCCAAGTACTAACCAGGCCCGACCCTACTTAGCTTCCGAGATCGGACGAGATCGGGCGTGTTCAGAGTGGTATGGCCGTAAGCCACACGTGCACCCCAAAAAAGGCCTTTTGAAGATGCCCTCAGATTGCGTTTCATTGTTTTGTCTTGGAGTGCAGGTAGGGTACGTCCAGAAATAAAGCAAATCCTGTTACCGGGACGAAAGAAATGAGCCTTCATGACAAGCTCTGCCGTCACCTGTTTTCACATTTCCAAGGCTTCCGCTGCATGGAAAACAGCCATCAGTGGCTTGGTAAGCACTGACACATCATTGTCTCAGCAGTGTTTTCATTGATGCATTCAATTGGATCAAATAATGACATGTTTAGAGGAGGACAATGTACCATATTTCCCTCTGAAATGGAATGAAGTAGTAGCATAAAAACAGCATGAAGTGGAAATAGGAGGTGAAGGACTAGCCATTTACATTCCTCCACCTTAGCAGACAGCCTGCATGATGGGAGAACCAGAGACGGGCTGCTGGTTTTTTTCAACCCTCTGCCTCCACTGCAGCGCCGCCTGGTGTCTGTAGAGAGAAGCCAAAAAGCTTACAGCACCTGGTATTCCCAGGCGGTCTACCATCCAAGTACTAACCAGGCCCGACCCTGCTTAGCTTCCGAGATCGGACGAGATCGGGCGTGTTCAGAGTGGTATGGCCGTAAGCCACACGTGCACCCCAAAAAAGGCCTTTTGAAGATGCCCTCAGATTGCGTTTCATTGTTTTGTCTTGGAGTGCAGGTAGGGTACGTCCAGAAATAAAGCAAATCCTGTTACCGGGACGAAAGAAATGAGCCTTCATGACAAGCTCTGCCGTCACCTGTTTTCACATTTCCAAGGCTTCCGCTGCATGGAAAACAGCCATCAGTGGCTTGGTAAGCACTGACACATCATTGTCTCAGCAGTGTTTTCATTGATGCATTCAATTGGATCAAATAATGACATGTTTAGAGGAGGACAATGTACCATATTTCCCTCTGAAATGGAATGAAGTAGTAGCATAAAAACAGCATGAAGTGGAAATAGGAGGTGAAGGACTAGCCATTTACATTCCTCCACCTTAGCAGACAGCCTGCATGATGGGAGAACCAGAGACGGGCTGCTGGTTTTTTTCAACCCTCTGCCTCCACTGCAGCGCCGCCTGGTGTCTGTAGAGAGAAGCCAAAAAGCTTACAGCACCTGGTATTCCCAGGCGGTCTCCCATCCAAGTACTAACCAGGCCCGACCCTGCTTAGCTTCCGAGATCGGACGAGATCGGGCGTGTTCAGAGTGGTATGGCCGTAAGCCACACGTGCACCCCAAAAAAGGCCTTTTGAAGATGCCCTCAGATTGCGTTTCATTGTTTTGTCTTGGAGTGCAGGTAGGGTACGTCCAGAAATAAAGCAAATCCTGTTACCGGGACGAAAGAAATGAGCCTTCATGACAAGCTCTGCCGTCACCTGTTTTCACATTTCCAAGGCTTCCGCTGCATGGAAAACAGCCATCAGTGGCTTGGTAAGCACTGACACATCATTGTCTCAGCAGTGTTTTCATTGATGCATTCAATTGGATCAAATAATGACATGTTTAGAGGAGGACAATGTACCATATTTCCCTCTGAAATGGAATGAAGTAGTAGCATAAAAACAGCATGAAGTGGAAATAGGAGGTGAAGGACTAGCCATTTACATTCCTCCACCTTAGCAGACAGCCTGCATGATGGGAGAACCAGAGACGGGCTGCTGGTTTTTTTCAACCCTCTGCCTCCACTGCAGCGCCGCCTGGTGTCTGTAGAGAGAAGCCAAAAAGCTTACAGCACCTGTTATTCCCAGGCGGTCTCCCATCCAAGTACTAACCAGGCCCGACCCTGCTTAGCTTCCGAGATCGGACGAGATCGGGCGTGTTCAGAGTGGTATGGCCGTAAGCCACACGTGCACCCCAAAAAAGGCCTTTTGAAGATGCCCTCAGATTGCGTTTCATTGTTTTGTCTTGGAGTGCAGGTAGGGTACGTCCAGAAATGAAGCAAATCCTGTTACCGGGACGAAAGAAATGAGCCTTCATGACAAGCTCTGCCGTCACCTGTTTTCACATTTCCAAGGCTTCCGCTGCATGGAAAACAGCCATCAGTGGCTTGGTAAGCACTGACACATCATTGTCTCAGCAGTGTTTTCATTGATGCATTCAATTGGATCAAATAATGACATGTTTAGAGGAGGACAATGTACCATATTTCCCTCTGAAATGGAATGAAGTAGTAGCATAAAAACAGCATGAAGTGGAAATAGGAGGTGAAGGACTAGCCATTTACATTCCTCCACCTTAGCAGACAGCCTGCATGATGGGAGAACCAGAGACGGGCTGCTGGTTTTTTTCAACCCTCTGCCTCCACTGCAGCGCCGCCTGGTGTCTGTAGAGAGAAGCCAAAAAGCTTACAGCACCTGGTATTCCCAGGCGGTCTCCCATCCAAGTACTAACCAGGACCGACCCTGCTTAGCTTCCGAGATCGGACGAGATCGGGCGTGTTCAGAGTGGTATGGCCGTAAGCCACACGTGCACCCCAAAAAAGGCCTTTTGAAGATGCCCTCAGATTGCGTTTCATTGTTTTGTCTTGGAGTGCAGGTAGGGTACGTCCAGAAATAAAGCAAATCCTGTTACCGGGACGAAAGAAATGAGCCTTCATGACAAGCTCTGCCGTCACCTGTTTTCACATTTCCAAGGCTTCCGCTGCATGGAAAACAGCCATCAGTGGCTTGGTAAGCACTGACACATCATTGTCTCAGCAGTGTTTTCATTGATGCATTCAATTGGATCAAATAATGACATGTTTAGAGGAGGACAATGTACCATATTTCCCTCTGAAATGGAATGAAGTAGTAGCATAAAAACAGCATGAAGTGGAAATAGGAGGTGAAGGACTAGCCATTTACATTCCTCCACCTTAGCAGACAGCCTGCATGATGGGAGAACCAGAGACGGGCTGCTGGTTTTTTTCAACCCTCTGCCTCCACTGCAGCGCCGCCTGGTGTCTGTAGAGAGAAGCCAAAAAGCTTACAGCACCTGGTATTCCCAGGCGGTCTCCCATCCAAGTACTAACCAGGCCCGACCCTGCTTAGCTTCCGAGATCGGACGAGATCGGGCGTGTTCAGAGTGGTATGGCCGTAAGCCACACGTGCACCCCAAAAAAGGCCTTTTGAAGATGCCCTCAGATTGCGTTTCATTGTTTTGTCTTGGAGTGCAGGTAGGGTACGTCCAGAAATAAAGCAAATCCTGTTACCGGGACGAAAGAAATGAGCCTTCATGACAAGCTCTGCCGTCACCTGTTTTCACATTTCCAAGGCTTCCGCTGCATGGAAAACAGCCATCAGTGGCTTGGTAAGCACTGACACATCATTGTCTCAGCAGTGTTTTCATTGATGCATTCAATTGGATCAAATAATGACATGTTTAGAGGAGGACAATGTACCATATTTCCCTCTGAAATGGAATGAAGTAGTAGCATAAAAACAGCATGAAGTGGAAATAGGAGGTGAAGGACTAGCCATTTACATTCCTCCACCTTAGCAGACAGCCTGCATGATGGGAGAACCAGAGACGGGCTGCTGGTTTTTTTCAACCCTCTGCCTCCACTGCAGCGCCGCCTGGTGTCTGTAGAGAGAAGCCAAAAAGCTTACAGCACCTGGTATTCCCAGGCGGTCTCCCATCCAAGTACTAACCAGGCCCGACCCTGCTTAGCTTCCGAGATCGGACGAGATCGGGCGTGTTCAGAGTGGTATGGCCGTAAGCCACACGTGCACCCCAAAAAAGGCCTTTTGAAGATGCCCTCAGATTGCGTTTCATTGTTTTGTCTTGGAGTGCAGGTAGGGTACGTCCAGAAATAAAGCAAATCCTGTTACCGGGACGAAAGAAATGAGCCTTCATGACAAGCTCTGCCGTCACCTGTTTTCACATTTCCAAGGCTTCCGCTGCATGGAAAACAGCCATCAGTGGCTTGGTAAGCACTGACACATCATTGTCTCAGCAGTGTTTTCATTGATGCATTCAATTGGATCAAATAATGACATGTTTAGAGGAGGACAATGTACCATATTTCCCTCTGAAATGGAATGAAGTAGTAGCATAAAAACAGCATGAAGTGGAAATAGGAGGTGAAGGACTAGCCATTTACATTCCTCCACCTTAGCAGACAGCCTGCATGATGGGAGAACCGGAGACTGGCTGCTGGTTTTTTTCAACCCTCTGCCTCCACTGCAGCGCCGCCTGGTGTCTGTAGAGAGAAGCCAAAAAGCTTACAGCACCTGGTATTCCCAGGCGGTCTCCCATCCAAGTACTAACCAGGCCCGACCCTGCTTAGCTTCCGAGATCGGACGAGATCGGGCGTGTTCAGAGTGGTATGGCCGTAAGCCACACGTGCACCCCAAAAAAGGCCTTTTGAAGATGCCCTCAGATTGCGTTTCATTGTTTTGTCTTGGAGTGCAGGTAGGGTACGTCCAGAAATAAAGCAAATCCTGTTACCGGGACGAAAGAAATGAGCCTTCATGACAAGCTCTGCCGTCACCTGTTTTCACATTTCCAAGGCTTCCGCTGCATGGAAAACAGCCATCAGTGGCTTGGTAAGCACTGACACATCATTGTCTCAGCAGTGTTTTCATTGATGCATTCAATTGGATCAAATAATGACATGTTTAGAGGAGGACAATGTACCATATTTCCCTCTGAAATGGAATGAAGTAGTAGCATAAAAACAGCATGAAGTGGAAATAGGAGGTGAAGGACTAGCCATTTACATTCCTCCACCTTAGCAGACAGCCTGCATGATGGGAGAACCAGAGACGGGCTGCTGGTTTTTTTCAACCCTCTGCCTCCACTGCAGCGCCGCCTGGTGTCTGTAGAGAGAAGCCAAAAAGCTTACAGCACCTGGTATTCCCAGGCGGTCTCCCATCCAAGTACTAACCAGGCCCGACCCTGCTTAGCTTCCGAGATCGGACGAGATCGGGCGTGTTCAGAGTGGTATGGCCGTAAGCCACACGTGCACCCCAAAAAAGGCCTTTTGAAGATGCCCTCAGATTGCGTTTCATTGTTTTGTCTTGGAGTGCAGGTAGGGTACGTCCAGAAATAAAGCAAATCCTGTTACCGGGACGAAAGAAATGAGCCTTCATGACAAGCTCTGCCGTCACCTGTTTTCACATTTCCAAGGCTTCCGCTGCATGGAAAACAGCCATCAGTGGCTTGGTAAGCACTGACACATCATTGTCTCAGCAGTGTTTTCATTGATGCATTCAATTGGATCAAATAATGACATGTTTAGAGGAGGACAATGTACCATATTTCCCTCTGAAATGGAATGAAGTAGTAGCATAAAAACAGCATGAAGTGGAAATAGGAGGTGAAGGACTAGCCATTTACATTCCTCCACCTTAGCAGACAGCCTGCATGATGGGAGAACCAGAGACGGGCTGCTGGTTTTTTTCAACCCTCTGCCTCCACTGCAGCGCCGCCTGGTGTCTGTAGAGAGAAGCCAAAAAGCTTACAGCACCTGGTATTCCCAGGCGGTCTCCCATCCAAGTACTAACCAGGCCCGACCCTGCTTAGCTTCCGAGATCGGACGAGATCGGGCGTGTTCAGAGTGGTATGGCCGTAAGCCACACGTGCACCCCAAAAAAGGCCTTTTGAAGATGCCCTCAGATTGCGTTTCATTGTTTTGTCTTGGAGTGCAGGTAGGGTACGTCCAGAAATAAAGCAAATCCTGTTACCGGGACGAAAGAAATGAGCCTTCATGACAAGCTCTGCCGTCACCTGTTTTCACATTTCCAAGGCTTCCGCTGCATGGAAAACAGCCATCAGTGGCTTGGTAAGCACTGACACATCATTGTCTCAGCAGTGTTTTCATTGATGCATTCAATTGGATCAAATAATGACATGTTTAGAGGAGGACAATGTACCATATTTCCCTCTGAAATGGAATGAAGTAGTAGCATAAAAACAGCATGAAGTGGAAATAGGAGGTGAAGGACTAGCCATTTACATTCCTCCACCTTAGCAGACAGCCTGCATGATGGGAGAACCAGAGACGGGCTGCTGGTTTTTTTCAACCCTCTGCCTCCACTGCAGCGCCGCCTGGTGTCTGTAGAGAGAAGCCAAAAAGCTTACAGCACCTGGTATTCCCAGGCGGTCTCCCATCCAAGTACTAACCAGGCCCGACCCTGCTTGGCTTCCGAGATCGGACGAGATCGGGCGTGTTCAGAGTGGTATGGCCGTAAGCCACACGTGCACCCCAAAAAAGGCCTTTTGAAGATGCCCTCAGATTGCGTTTCATTGTTTTGTCTTGGAGTGCAGGTAGGGTACGTCCAGAAATAAAGCAAATCCTGTTACCGGGACGAAAGAAATGAGCCTTCATGACAAGCTCTGCCGTCACCTGTTTTCACATTTCCAAGGCTTCCGCTGCATGGAAAACAGCCATCAGTGGCTTGGTAAGCACTGACACATCATTGTCTCAGCAGTGTTTTCATTGATGCATTCAATTGGATCAAATAATGACATGTTTAGAGGAGGACAATGTACCATATTTCCCTCTGAAATGGAATGAAGTAGTAGCATAAAAACAGCATGAAGTGGAAATAGGAGGTGAAGGACTAGCCATTTACATTCCTCCACCTTAGCAGACAGCCTGCATGATGGGAGAACCAGAGACGGGCTGCTGGTTTTTTTCAACCCTCTGCCTCCACTGCAGCGCCGCCTGGTGTCTGTAGAGAGAAGCCAAAAAGCTTACAGCACCTGGTATTCCCAGGCGGTCTCCCATCCAAGTACTAACCAGGCCCGACCCTGCTTAGCTTCCGAGATCGGACGAGATCGGGCGTGTTCAGAGTGGTATGGCCGTAAGCCACACGTGCACCCCAAAAAAGGCCTTTTGAAGATGCCCTCAGATTGCGTTTCATTGTTTTGTCTTGGAGTGCAGGTAGGGTACGTCCAGAAATAAAGCAAATCCTGTTACCGGGACGAAAGAAATGAGCCTTCATGACAAGCTCTGCCGTCACCTGTTTTCACATTTCCAAGGCTTCCGCTGCATGGAAAACAGCCATCAGTGGCTTGGTAAGCACTGACACATCATTGTCTCAGCAGTGTTTTCATTGATGCATTCAATTGGATCAAATAATGACATGTTTAGAGGAGGACAATGTACCATATTTCCCTCTGAAATGGAATGAAGTAGTAGCATAAAAACAGCATGAAGTGGAAATAGGAGGTGAAGGACTAGCCATTTACATTCCTCCACCTTAGCAGACAGCCTGCATGATGGGAGAACCGGAGACTGGCTGCTGGTTTTTTTCAACCCTCTGCCTCCACTGCAGCGCCGCCTGGTGTCTGTAGAGAGAAGCCAAAAAGCTTACAGCACCTGGTATTCCCAGGCGGTCTCCCATCCAAGTACTAACCAGGCCCGACCCTGCTTAGCTTCCGAGATCGGACGAGATCGGGCGTGTTCAGAGTGGTATGGCCGTAAGCCACACGTGCACCCCAAAAAAGGCCTTATGAAGATGCCCTCAGATTGCGTTTCATTGTTTTGTCTTGGAGTGCAGGTAGGGTACGTCCAGAAATAAAGCAAATCCTGTTACCGGGACGAAAGAAATGAGCCTTCATGACAAGCTCTGCCGTCACCTGTTTTCACATTTCCAAGGCTTCCGCTGCATGGAAAACAGCCATCAGTGGCTTGGTAAGCACTGACACATCATTGTCTCAGCAGTGTTTTCATTGATGCATTCAATTGGATCAAATAATGACATGTTTAGAGGAGGACAATGTACCATATTTCCCTCTGAAATGGAATGAAGTAGTAGCATAAAAACAGCATGAAGTGGAAATAGGAGGTGAAGGACTAGCCATTTACATTCCTCCACCTTAGCAGACAGCCTGCATGATGGGAGAACCAGAGACGGGCTGCTGGTTTTTTTCAACCCTCTGCCTCCACTGCAGCGCCGCCTGGTGTCTGTAGAGAGAAGCCAAAAAGCTTACAGCACCTGGTATTCCCAGGCGGTCTCCCATCCAAGTACTAACCAGGCCCGACCCTGCTTAGCTTCCGAGATCGGACGAGATCGGGCGTGTTCAGAGTGGTATGGCCGTAAGCCACACGTGCACCCCAAAAAAGGCCTTTTGAAGATGCCCTCAGATTGCGTTTCATTGTTTTGTCTTGGAGTGCAGGTAGGGTACGTCCAGAAATAAAGCAAATCCTGTTACCGGGACGAAAGAAATGAGCCTTCATGACAAGCTCTGCCGTCACCTGTTTTCACATTTCCAAGGCTTCCGCTGCATGGAAAACAGCCATCAGTGGCTTGGTAAGCACTGACACATCATTGTCTCAGCAGTGTTTTCATTGATGCATTCAATTGGATCAAATAATGACATGTTTAGAGGAGGACAATGTACCATATTTCCCTCTGAAATGGAATGAAGTAGTAGCATAAAAACAGCATGAAGTGGAAATAGGAGGTGAAGGACTAGCCATTTACATTCCTCCACCTTAGCAGACAGCCTGCATGATGGGAGAACCGGAGACTGGCTGCTGGTTTTTTTCAACCCTCTGCCTCCACTGCAGCGCCGCCTGGTGTCTGTAGAGAGAAGCCAAAAAGCTTACAGCACCTGGTATTCCCAGGCGGTCTCCCATCCAAGTACTAACCAGGCCCGACCCTGCTTAGCTTCCGAGATCGGACGAGATCGGGCGTGTTCAGAGTGGTATGGCCGTAAGCCACACGTGCACCCCAAAAAAGGCCTTTTGAAGATGCCCTCAGATTGCGTTTCATTGTTTTGTCTTGGAGTGCAGGTAGGGTACGTCCAGAAATAAAGCAAATCCTGTTACCGGGACGAAAGAAATGAGCCTTCATGACAAGCTCTGCCGTCACCTGTTTTCACATTTCCAAGGCTTCCGCTGCATGGAAAACAGCCATCAGTGGCTTGGTAAGCACTGACACATCATTGTCTCAGCAGTGTTTTCATTGATGCATTCAATTGGATCAAATAATGACATGTTTAGAGGAGGACAATGTACCATATTTCCCTCTGAAATGGAATGAAGTAGTAGCATAAAAACAGCATGAAGTGGAAATAGGAGGTGAAGGACTAGCCATTTACATTCCTCCACCTTAGCAGACAGCCTGCATGATGGGAGAACCAGAGACGGGCTGCTGGTTTTTTTCAACCCTCTGCCTCCACTGCAGCGCCGCCTGGTGTCTGTAGAGAGAAGCCAAAAAGCTTACAGCACCTGGTATTCCCAGGCGGTCTCCCATCCAAGTACTAACCAGGCCCGACCCTGCTTAGCTTCCGAGATCGGACGAGATCGGGCGTGTTCAGAGTGGTATGGCCGTAAGCCACACGTGCACCCCAAAAAAGGCCTTTTGAAGATGCCCTCAGATTGCGTTTCATTGTTTTGTCTTGGAGTGCAGGTAGGGTACGTCCAGAAATAAAGCAAATCCTGTTACCGGGACGAAAGAAATGAGCCTTCATGACAAGCTCTGCCGTCACCTGTTTTCACATTTCCAAGGCTTCCGCTGCATGGAAAACAGCCATCAGTGGCTTGGTAAGCACTGACACATCATTGTCTCAGCAGTGTTTTCATTGATGCATTCAATTGGATCAAATAATGACATGTTTAGAGGAGGACAATGTACCATATTTCCCTCTGAAATGGAATGAAGTAGTAGCATAAAAACAGCATGAAGTGGAAATAGGAGGTGAAGGACTAGCCATTTACATTCCTCCACCTTAGCAGACAGCCTGCATGATGGGAGAACCAGAGACGGGCTGCTGGTTTTTTTCAACCCTCTGCCTCCACTGCAGCGCCGCCTGGTGTCTGTAGAGAGAAGCCAAAAAGCTTACAGCACCTGGTATTCCCAGGCGGTCTCCCATCCAAGTACTAACCAGGCCCGACCCTGCTTAGCTTCCGAGATCGGACGAGATCGGGCGTGTTCAGAGTGGTATGGCCGTAAGCCACACGTGCACCCCAAAAAAGGCCTTTTGAAGATGCCCTCAGATTGCGTTTCATTGTTTTGTCTTGGAGTGCAGGTAGGGTACGTCCAGAAATAAAGCAAATCCTGTTACCGGGACGAAAGAAATGAGCCTTCATGACAAGCTCTGCCGTCACCTGTTTTCACATTTCCAAGGCTTCCGCTGCATGGAAAACAGCCATCAGTGGCTTGGTAAGCACTGACACATCATTGTCTCAGCAGTGTTTTCATTGATGCATTCAATTGGATCAAATAATGACATGTTTAGAGGAGGACAATGTACCATATTTCCCTCTGAAATGGAATGAAGTAGTAGCATAAAAACAGCATGAAGTGGAAATAGGAGGTGAAGGACTAGCCATTTACATTCCTCCACCTTAGCAGACAGCCTGCATGATGGGAGAACCGGAGACTGGCTGCTGGTTTTTTTCAACCCTCTGCCTCCACTGCAGCGCCGCCTGGTGTCTGTAGAGAGAAGCCAAAAAGCTTACAGCACCTGGTATTCCCAGGCGGTCTCCCATCCAAGTACTAACCAGGCCCGACCCTGCTTAGCTTCCGAGATCGGACGAGATCGGGCGTGTTCAGAGTGGTATGGCCGTAAGCCACACGTGCACCCCAAAAAAGGCCTTTTGAAGATGCCCTCAGATTGCGTTTCATTGTTTTGTCTTGGAGTGCAGGTAGGGTACGTCCAGAAATAAAGCAAATCCTGTTACCGGGACGAAAGAAATGAGCCTTCATGACAAGCTCTGCCGTCACCTGTTTTCACATTTCCAAGGCTTCCGCTGCATGGAAAACAGCCATCAGTGGCTTGGTAAGCACTGACACATCATTGTCTCAGCAGTGTTTTCATTGATGCATTCAATTGGATCAAATAATGACATGTTTAGAGGAGGACAATGTACCATATTTCCCTCTGAAATGGAATGAAGTAGTAGCATAAAAACAGCATGAAGTGGAAATAGGAGGTGAAGGACTAGCCATTTACATTCCTCCACCTTAGCAGACAGCCTGCATGATGGGAGAACCAGAGACGGGCTGCTGGTTTTTTTCAACCCTCTGCCTCCACTGCAGCGCCGCCTGGTGTCTGTAGAGAGAAGCCAAAAAGCTTACAGCACCTGGTATTCCCAGGCGGTCTCCCATCCAAGTACTAACCAGGCCCGACCCTGCTTAGCTTCCGAGATCGGACGAGATCGGGCGTGTTCAGAGTGGTATGGCCGTAAGCCACACGTGCACCCCAAAAAAGGCCTTTTGAAGATGCCCTCAGATTGCGTTTCATTGTTTTGTCTTGGAGTGCAGGTAGGGTACGTCCAGAAATAAAGCAAATCCTGTTACCGGGACGAAAGAAATGAGCCTTCATGACAAGCTCTGCCGTCACCTGTTTTCACATTTCCAAGGCTTCCGCTGCATGGAAAACAGCCATCAGTGGCTTGGTAAGCACTGACACATCATTGTCTCAGCAGTGTTTTCATTGATGCATTCAATTGGATCAAATAATGACATGTTTAGAGGAGGACAATGTACCATATTTCCCTCTGAAATGGAATGAAGTAGTAGCATAAAAACAGCATGAAGTGGAAATAGGAGGTGAAGGACTAGCCATTTACATTCCTCCACCTTAGCAGACAGCCTGCATGATGGGAGAACCGGAGACTGGCTGCTGGTTTTTTTCAACCCTCTGCCTCCACTGCAGCGCCGCCTGGTGTCTGTAGAGAGAAGCCAAAAAGCTTACAGCACCTGGTATTCCCAGGCGGTCTCCCATCCAAGTACTAACCAGGCCCGACCCTGCTTAGCTTCCGAGATCGGACGAGATCGGGCGTGTTCAGAGTGGTATGGCCGTAAGCCACACGTGCACCCCAAAAAAGGCCTTTTGAAGATGCCCTCAGATTGCGTTTCATTGTTTTGTCTTGGAGTGCAGGTAGGGTACGTCCAGAAATAAAGCAAATCCTGTTACCGGGACGAAAGAAATGAGCCTTCATGACAAGCTCTGCCGTCACCTGTTTTCACATTTCCAAGGCTTCCGCTGCATGGAAAACAGCCATCAGTGGCTTGGTAAGCACTGACACATCATTGTCTCAGCAGTGTTTTCATTGATGCATTCAATTGGATCAAATAATGACATGTTTAGAGGAGGACAATGTACCATATTTCCCTCTGAAATGGAATGAAGTAGTAGCATAAAAACAGCATGAAGTGGAAATAGGAGGTGAAGGACTAGCCATTTACATTCCTCCACCTTAGCAGACAGCCTGCATGATGGGAGAACCAGAGACGGGCTGCTGGTTTTTTTCAACCCTCTGCCTCCACTGCAGCGCCGCCTGGTGTCTGTAGAGAGAAGCCAAAAAGCTTACAGCACCTGGTATTCCCAGGCGGTCTCCCATCCAAGTACTAACCAGGCCCGACCCTGCTTAGCTTCCGAGATCGGACGAGATCGGGCGTGTTCAGAGTGGTATGGCCGTAAGCCACACGTGCACCCCAAAAAAGGCCTTTTGAAGATGCCCTCAGATTGCGTTTCATTGTTTTGTCTTGGAGTGCAGGTAGGGTACGTCCAGAAATAAAGCAAATCCTGTTACCGGGACGAAAGAAATGAGCCTTCATGACAAGCTCTGCCGTCACCTGTTTTCACATTTCCAAGGCTTCCGCTGCATGGAAAACAGCCATCAGTGGCTTGGTAAGCACTGACACATCATTGTCTCAGCAGTGTTTTCATTGATGCATTCAATTGGATCAAATAATGACATGTTTAGAGGAGGACAATGTACCATATTTCCCTCTGAAATGGAATGAAGTAGTAGCATAAAAACAGCATGAAGTGGAAATAGGAGGTGAAGGACTAGCCATTTACATTCCTCCACCTTAGCAGACAGCCTGCATGATGGGAGAACCAGAGACGGGCTGCTGGTTTTTTTCAACCCTCTGCCTCCACTGCAGCGCCGCCTGGTGTCTGTAGAGAGAAGCCAAAAAGCTTACAGCACCTGGTATTCCCAGGCGGTCTCCCATCCAAGTACTAACCAGGCCCGACCCTGCTTAGCTTCCGAGATCGGACGAGATCGGGCGTGTTCAGAGTGGTATGGCCGTAAGCCACACGTGCACCCCAAAAAAGGCCTTTTGAAGATGCCCTCAGATTGCGTTTCATTGTTTTGTCTTGGAGTGCAGGTAGGGTACGTCCAGAAATAAAGCAAATCCTGTTACCGGGACGAAAGAAATGAGCCTTCATGACAAGCTCTGCCGTCACCTGTTTTCACATTTCCAAGGCTTCCGCTGCATGGAAAACAGCCATCAGTGGCTTGGTAAGCACTGACACATCATTGTCTCAGCAGTGTTTTCATTGATGCATTCAATTGGATCAAATAATGACATGTTTAGAGGAGGACAATGTACCATATTTCCCTCTGAAATGGAATGAAGTAGTAGCATAAAAACAGCATGAAGTGGAAATAGGAGGTGAAGGACTAGCCATTTACATTCCTCCACCTTAGCAGACAGCCTGCATGATGGGAGAACCGGAGACTGGCTGCTGGTTTTTTTCAACCCTCTGCCTCCACTGCAGCGCCGCCTGGTGTCTGTAGAGAGAAGCCAAAAAGCTTACAGCACCTGGTATTCCCAGGCGGTCTCCCATCCAAGTACTAACCAGGCCCGACCCTGCTTAGCTTCCGAGATCGGACGAGATCGGGCGTGTTCAGAGTGGTATGGCCGTAAGCCACACGTGCACCCCAAAAAAGGCCTTTTGAAGATGCCCTCAGATTGCGTTTCATTGTTTTGTCTTGGAGTGCAGGTAGGGTACGTCCAGAAATAAAGCAAATCCTGTTACCGGGACGAAAGAAATGAGCCTTCATGACAAGCTCTGCCGTCACCTGTTTTCACATTTCCAAGGCTTCCGCTGCATGGAAAACAGCCATCAGTGGCTTGGTAAGCACTGACACATCATTGTCTCAGCAGTGTTTTCATTGATGCATTCAATTGGATCAAATAATGACATGTTTAGAGGAGGACAATGTACCATATTTCCCTCTGAAATGGAATGAAGTAGTAGCATAAAAACAGCATGAAGTGGAAATAGGAGGTGAAGGACTAGCCATTTACATTCCTCCACCTTAGCAGACAGCCTGCATGATGGGAGAACCAGAGACGGGCTGCTGGTTTTTTTCAACCCTCTGCCTCCACTGCAGCGCCGCCTGGTGTCTGTAGAGAGAAGCCAAAAAGCTTACAGCACCTGGTATTCCCAGGCGGTCTCCCATCCAAGTACTAACCAGGCCCGACCCTGCTTAGCTTCCGAGATCGGACGAGATCGGGCGTGTTCAGAGTGGTATGGCCGTAAGCCACACGTGCACCCCAAAAAAGGCCTTTTGAAGATGCCCTCAGATTGCGTTTCATTGTTTTGTCTTGGAGTGCAGGTAGGGTACGTCCAGAAATAAAGCAAATCCTGTTACCGGGACGAAAGAAATGAGCCTTCATGACAAGCTCTGCCGTCACCTGTTTTCACATTTCCAAGGCTTCCGCTGCATGGAAAACAGCCATCAGTGGCTTGGTAAGCACTGACACATCATTGTCTCAGCAGTGTTTTCATTGATGCATTCAATTGGATCAAATAATGACATGTTTAGAGGAGGACAATGTACCATATTTCCCTCTGAAATGGAATGAAGTAGTAGCATAAAAACAGCATGAAGTGGAAATAGGAGGTGAAGGACTAGCCATTTACATTCCTCCACCTTAGCAGACAGCCTGCATGATGGGAGAACCAGAGACGGGCTGCTGGTTTTTTTCAACCCTCTGCCTCCACTGCAGCGCCGCCTGGTGTCTGTAGAGAGAAGCCAAAAAGCTTACAGCACCTGGTATTCCCAGGCGGTCTCCCATCCAAGTACTAACCAGGCCCGACCCTGCTTAGCTTCCGAGATCGGACGAGATCGGGCGTGTTCAGAGTGGTATGGCCGTAAGCCACACGTGCACCCCAAAAAAGGCCTTTTGAAGATGCCCTCAGATTGCGTTTCATTGTTTTGTCTTGGAGTGCAGGTAGGGTACGTCCAGAAATAAAGCAAATCCTGTTACCGGGACGAAAGAAATGAGCCTTCATGACAAGCTCTGCCGTCACCTGTTTTCACATTTCCAAGGCTTCCGCTGCATGGAAAACAGCCATCAGTGGCTTGGTAAGCACTGACACATCATTGTCTCAGCAGTGTTTTCATTGATGCATTCAATTGGATCAAATAATGACATGTTTAGAGGAGGACAATGTACCATATTTCCCTCTGAAATGGAATGAAGTAGTAGCATAAAAACAGCATGAAGTGGAAATAGGAGGTGAAGGACTAGCCATTTACATTCCTCCACCTTAGCAGACAGCCTGCATGATGGGAGAACCAGAGACGGGCTGCTGGTTTTTTTCAACCCTCTGCCTCCACTGCAGCGCCGCCTGGTGTCTGTAGAGAGAAGCCAAAAAGCTTACAGCACCTGGTATTCCCAGGCGGTCTCCCATCCAAGTACTAACCAGGCCCGACCCTGCTTAGCTTCCGAGATCGGACGAGATCGGGCGTGTTCAGAGTGGTATGGCCGTAAGCCACACGTGCACCCCAAAAAAGGCCTTTTGAAGATGCCCTCAGATTGCGTTTCATTGTTTTGTCTTGGAGTGCAGGTAGGGTACGTCCAGAAATAAAGCAAATCCTGTTACCGGGACGAAAGAAATGAGCCTTCATGACAAGCTCTGCCGTCACCTGTTTTCACATTTCCAAGGCTTCCGCTGCATGGAAAACAGCCATCAGTGGCTTGGTAAGCACTGACACATCATTGTCTCAGCAGTGTTTTCATTGATGCATTCAATTGGATCAAATAATGACATGTTTAGAGGAGGACAATGTACCATATTTCCCTCTGAAATGGAATGAAGTAGTAGCATAAAAACAGCATGAAGTGGAAATAGGAGGTGAAGGACTAGCCATTTACATTCCTCCACCTTAGCAGACAGCCTGCATGATGGGAGAACCGGAGACTGGCTGCTGGTTTTTTTCAACCCTCTGCCTCCACTGCAGCGCCGCCTGGTGTCTGTAGAGAGAAGCCAAAAAGCTTACAGCACCTGGTATTCCCAGGCGGTCTCCCATCCAAGTACTAACCAGGCCCGACCCTGCTTAGCTTCCGAGATCGGACGAGATCGGGCGTGTTCAGAGTGGTATGGCCGTAAGCCACACGTGCACCCCAAAAAAGGCCTTTTGAAGATGCCCTCAGATTGCGTTTCATTGTTTTGTCTTGGAGTGCAGGTAGGGTACGTCCAGAAATAAAGCAAATCCTGTTACCGGGACGAAAGAAATGAGCCTTCATGACAAGCTCTGCCGTCACCTGTTTTCACATTTCCAAGGCTTCCGCTGCATGGAAAACAGCCATCAGTGGCTTGGTAAGCACTGACACATCATTGTCTCAGCAGTGTTTTCATTGATGCATTCAATTGGATCAAATAATGACATGTTTAGAGGAGGACAATGTACCATATTTCCCTCTGAAATGGAATGAAGTAGTAGCATAAAAACAGCATGAAGTGGAAATAGGAGGTGAAGGACTAGCCATTTACATTCCTCCACCTTAGCAGACAGCCTGCATGATGGGAGAACCAGAGACGGGCTGCTGGTTTTTTTCAACCCTCTGCCTCCACTGCAGCGCCGCCTGGTGTCTGTAGAGAGAAGCCAAAAAGCTTACAGCACCTGGTATTCCCAGGCGGTCTCCCATCCAAGTACTAACCAGGCCCGACCCTGCTTAGCTTCCGAGATCGGACGAGATCGGGCGTGTTCAGAGTGGTATGGCCGTAAGCCACACGTGCACCCCAAAAAAGGCCTTTTGAAGATGCCCTCAGATTGCGTTTCATTGTTTTGTCTTGGAGTGCAGGTAGGGTACGTCCAGAAATAAAGCAAATCCTGTTACCGGGACGAAAGAAATGAGCCTTCATGACAAGCTCTGCCGTCACCTGTTTTCACATTTCCAAGGCTTCCGCTGCATGGAAAACAGCCATCAGTGGCTTGGTAAGCACTGACACATCATTGTCTCAGCAGTGTTTTCATTGATGCATTCAATTGGATCAAATAATGACATGTTTAGAGGAGGACAATGTACCATATTTCCCTCTGAAATGGAATGAAGTAGTAGCATAAAAACAGCATGAAGTGGAAATAGGAGGTGAAGGACTAGCCATTTACATTCCTCCACCTTAGCAGACAGCCTGCATGATGGGAGAACCGGAGACTGGCTGCTGGTTTTTTTCAACCCTCTGCCTCCACTGCAGCGCCGCCTGGTGTCTGTAGAGAGAAGCCAAAAAGCTTACAGCACCTGGTATTCCCAGGCGGTCTCCCATCCAAGTACTAACCAGGCCCGACCCTGCTTAGCTTACGAGATCGGACGAGATCGGGCGTGTTCAGAGTGGTATGGCCGTAAGCCACACGTGCACCCCAAAAAAGGCCTTTTGAAGATGCCCTCAGATTGCGTTTCATTGTTTTGTCTTGGAGTGCAGGTAGGGTACGTCCAGAAATAAAGCAAATCCTGTTACCGGGACGAAAGAAATGAGCCTTCATGACAAGCTCTGCCGTCACCTGTTTTCACATTTCCAAGGCTTCCGCTGCATGGAAAACAGCCATCAGTGGCTTGGTAAGCACTGACACATCATTGTCTCAGCAGTGTTTTCATTGATGCATTCAATTGGATCAAATAATGACATGTTTAGAGGAGGACAATGTACCATATTTCCCTCTGAAATGGAATGAAGTAGTAGCATAAAAACAGCATGAAGTGGAAATAGGAGGTGAAGGACTAGCCATTTACATTCCTCCACCTTAGCAGACAGCCTGCATGATGGGAGAACCAGAGACGGGCTGCTGGTTTTTTTCAACCCTCTGCCTCCACTGCAGCGCCGCCTGGTGTCTGTAGAGAGAAGCCAAAAAGCTTACAGCACCTGGTATTCCCAGGCGGTCTCCCATCCAAGTACTAACCAGGCCCGACCCTGCTTAGCTTCCGAGATCGGACGAGATCGGGCGTGTTCAGAGTGGTATGGCCGTAAGCCACACGTGCACCCCAAAAAAGGCCTTTTGAAGATGCCCTCAGATTGCGTTTCATTGTTTTGTCTTGGAGTGCAGGTAGGGTACGTCCAGAAATAAAGCAAATCCTGTTACCGGGACGAAAGAAATGAGCCTTCATGACAAGCTCTGCCGTCACCTGTTTTCACATTTCCAAGGCTTCCGCTGCATGGAAAACAGCCATCAGTGGCTTGGTAAGCACTGACACATCATTGTCTCAGCAGTGTTTTCATTGATGCATTCAATTGGATCAAATAATGACATGTTTAGAGGAGGACAATGTACCATATTTCCCTCTGAAATGGAATGAAGTAGTAGCATAAAAACAGCATGAAGTGGAAATAGGAGGTGAAGGACTAGCCATTTACATTCCTCCACCTTAGCAGACAGCCTGCATGATGGGAGAACCGGAGACTGGCTGCTGGTTTTTTTCAACCCTCTGCCTCCACTGCAGCGCCGCCTGGTGTCTGTAGAGAGAAGCCAAAAAGCTTACAGCACCTGGTATTCCCAGGCGGTCTCCCATCCAAGTACTAACCAGGCCCGACCCTGCTTAGCTTCCGAGATCGGACGAGATCGGGCGTGTTCAGAGTGGTATGGCCGTAAGCCACACGTGCACCCCAAAAAAGGCCTTTTGAAGATGCCCTCAGATTGCGTTTCATTGTTTTGTCTTGGAGTGCAGGTAGGGTACGTCCAGAAATAAAGCAAATCCTGTTACCGGGACGAAAGAAATGAGCCTTCATGACAAGCTCTGCCGTCACCTGTTTTCACATTTCCAAGGCTTCCGCTGCATGGAAAACAGCCATCAGTGGCTTGGTAAGCACTGACACATCATTGTCTCAGCAGTGTTTTCATTGATGCATTCAATTGGATCAAATAATGACATGTTTAGAGGAGGACAATGTACCATATTTCCCTCTGAAATGGAATGAAGTAGTAGCATAAAAACAGCATGAAGTGGAAATAGGAGGTGAAGGACTAGCCATTTACATTCCTCCACCTTAGCAGACAGCCTGCATGATGGGAGAACCAGAGACGGGCTGCTGGTTTTTTTCAACCCTCTGCCTCCACTGCAGCGCCGCCTGGTGTCTGTAGAGAGAAGCCAAAAAGCTTACAGCACCTGGTATTCCCAGGCGGTCTCCCATCCAAGTACTAACCAGGCCCGACCCTGCTTAGCTTCCGAGATCGGACGAGATCGGGCGTGTTCAGAGTGGTATGGCCGTAAGCCACACGTGCACCCCAAAAAAGGCCTTTTGAAGATGCCCTCAGATTGCGTTTCATTGTTTTGTCTTGGAGTGCAGGTAGGGTACGTCCAGAAATAAAGCAAATCCTGTTACCGGGACGAAAGAAATGAGCCTTCATGACAAGCTCTGCCGTCACCTGTTTTCACATTTCCAAGGCTTCCGCTGCATGGAAAACAGCCATCAGTGGCTTGGTAAGCACTGACACATCATTGTCTCAGCAGTGTTTTCATTGATGCATTCAATTGGATCAAATAATGACATGTTTAGAGGAGGACAATGTACCATATTTCCCTCTGAAATGGAATGAAGTAGTAGCATAAAAACAGCATGAAGTGGAAATAGGAGGTGAAGGACTAGCCATTTACATTCCTCCACCTTAGCAGACAGCCTGCATGATGGGAGAACCAGAGACGGGCTGCTGGTTTTTTTCAACCCTCTGCCTCCACTGCAGCGCCGCCTGGTGTCTGTAGAGAGAAGCCAAAAAGCTTACAGCACCTGGTATTCCCAGGCGGTCTCCCATCCAAGTACTAACCAGGCCCGACCCTGCTTAGCTTCCGAGATCGGACGAGATCGGGCGTGTTCAGAGTGGTATGGCCGTAAGCCACACGTGCACCCCAAAAAAGGCCTTTTGAAGATGCCCTCAGATTGCGTTTCATTGTTTTGTCTTGGAGTGCAGGTAGGGTACGTCCAGAAATAAAGCAAATCCTGTTACCGGGACGAAAGAAATGAGCCTTCATGACAAGCTCTGCCGTCACCTGTTTTCACATTTCCAAGGCTTCCGCTGCATGGAAAACAGCCATCAGTGGCTTGGTAAGCACTGACACATCATTGTCTCAGCAGTGTTTTCATTGATGCATTCAATTGGATCAAATAATGACATGTTTAGAGGAGGACAATGTACCATATTTCCCTCTGAAATGGAATGAAGTAGTAGCATAAAAACAGCATGAAGTGGAAATAGGAGGTGAAGGACTAGCCATTTACATTCCTCCACCTTAGCAGACAGCCTGCATGATGGGAGAACCAGAGACGGGCTGCTGGTTTTTTTCAACCCTCTGCCTCCACTGCAGCGCCGCCTGGTGTCTGTAGAGAGAAGCCAAAAAGCTTACAGCACCTGGTATTCCCAGGCGGTCTCCCATCCAAGTACTAACCAGGCCCGACCCTGCTTAGCTTCCGAGATCGGACGAGATCGGGCGTGTTCAGAGTGGTATGGCCGTAAGCCACACGTGCACCCCAAAAAAGGCCTTTTGAAGATGCCCTCAGATTGCGTTTCATTGTTTTGTCTTGGAGTGCAGGTAGGGTACGTCCAGAAATAAAGCAAATCCTGTTACCGGGACGAAAGAAATGAGCCTTCATGACAAGCTCTGCCGTCACCTGTTTTCACATTTCCAAGGCTTCCGCTGCATGGAAAACAGCCATCAGTGGCTTGGTAAGCACTGACACATCATTGTCTCAGCAGTGTTTTCATTGATGCATTCAATTGGATCAAATAATGACATGTTTAGAGGAGGACAATGTACCATATTTCCCTCTGAAATGGAATGAAGTAGTAGCATAAAAACAGCATGAAGTGGAAATAGGAGGTGAAGGACTAGCCATTTACATTCCTCCACCTTAGCAGACAGCCTGCATGATGGGAGAACCGGAGACTGGCTGCTGGTTTTTTTCAACCCTCTGCCTCCACTGCAGCGCCGCCTGGTGTCTGTAGAGAGAAGCCAAAAAGCTTACAGCACCTGGTATTCCCAGGCGGTCTCCCATCCAAGTACTAACCAGGCCCGACCCTGCTTAGCTTCCGAGATCGGACGAGATCGGGCGTGTTCAGAGTGGTATGGCCGTAAGCCACACGTGCACCCCAAAAAAGGCCTTTTGAAGATGCCCTCAGATTGCGTTTCATTGTTTTGTCTTGGAGTGCAGGTAGGGTACGTCCAGAAATAAAGCAAATCCTGTTACCGGGACGAAAGAAATGAGCCTTCATGACAAGCTCTGCCGTCACCTGTTTTCACATTTCCAAGGCTTCCGCTGCATGGAAAACAGCCATCAGTGGCTTGGTAAGCACTGACACATCATTGTCTCAGCAGTGTTTTCATTGATGCATTCAATTGGATCAAATAATGACATGTTTAGAGGAGGACAATGTACCATATTTCCCTCTGAAATGGAATGAAGTAGTAGCATAAAAACAGCATGAAGTGGAAATAGGAGGTGAAGGACTAGCCATTTACATTCCTCCACCTTAGCAGACAGCCTGCATGATGGGAGAACCAGAGACGGGCTGCTGGTTTTTTTCAACCCTCTGCCTCCACTGCAGCGCCGCCTGGTGTCTGTAGAGAGAAGCCAAAAAGCTTACAGCACCTGGTATTCCCAGGCGGTCTCCCATCCAAGTACTAACCAGGCCCGACCCTGCTTAGCTTCCGAGATCGGACGAGATCGGGCGTGTTCAGAGTGGTATGGCCGTAAGCCACACGTGCACCCCAAAAAAGGCCTTTTGAAGATGCCCTCAGATTGCGTTTCATTGTTTTGTCTTGGAGTGCAGGTAGGGTACGTCCAGAAATAAAGCAAATCCTGTTACCGGGACGAAAGAAATGAGCCTTCATGACAAGCTCTGCCGTCACCTGTTTTCACATTTCCAAGGCTTCCGCTGCATGGAAAACAGCCATCAGTGGCTTGGTAAGCACTGACACATCATTGTCTCAGCAGTGTTTTCATTGATGCATTCAATTGGATCAAATAATGACATGTTTAGAGGAGGACAATGTACCATATTTCCCTCTGAAATGGAATGAAGTAGTAGCATAAAAACAGCATGAAGTGGAAATAGGAGGTGAAGGACTAGCCATTTACATTCCTCCACCTTAGCAGACAGCCTGCATGATGGGAGAACCGGAGACTGGCTGCTGGTTTTTTTCAACCCTCTGCCTCCACTGCAGCGCCGCCTGGTGTCTGTAGAGAGAAGCCAAAAAGCTTACAGCACCTGGTATTCCCAGGCGGTCTCCCATCCAAGTACTAACCAGGCCCGACCCTGCTTAGCTTACGAGATCGGACGAGATCGGGCGTGTTCAGAGTGGTATGGCCGTAAGCCACACGTGCACCCCAAAAAAGGCCTTTTGAAGATGCCCTCAGATTGCGTTTCATTGTTTTGTCTTGGAGTGCAGGTAGGGTACGTCCAGAAATAAAGCAAATCCTGTTACCGGGACGAAAGAAATGAGCCTTCATGACAAGCTCTGCCGTCACCTGTTTTCACATTTCCAAGGCTTCCGCTGCATGGAAAACAGCCATCAGTGGCTTGGTAAGCACTGACACATCATTGTCTCAGCAGTGTTTTCATTGATGCATTCAATTGGATCAAATAATGACATGTTTAGAGGAGGACAATGTACCATATTTCCCTCTGAAATGGAATGAAGTAGTAGCATAAAAACAGCATGAAGTGGAAATAGGAGGTGAAGGACTAGCCATTTACATTCCTCCACCTTAGCAGACAGCCTGCATGATGGGAGAACCAGAGACGGGCTGCTGGTTTTTTTCAACCCTCTGCCTCCACTGCAGCGCCGCCTGGTGTCTGTAGAGAGAAGCCAAAAAGCTTACAGCACCTGGTATTCCCAGGCGGTCTCCCATCCAAGTACTAACCAGGCCCGACCCTGCTTAGCTTCCGAGATCGGACGAGATCGGGCGTGTTCAGAGTGGTATGGCCGTAAGCCACACGTGCACCCCAAAAAAGGCCTTTTGAAGATGCCCTCAGATTGCGTTTCATTGTTTTGTCTTGGAGTGCAGGTAGGGTACGTCCAGAAATAAAGCAAATCCTGTTACCGGGACGAAAGAAATGAGCCTTCATGACAAGCTCTGCCGTCACCTGTTTTCACATTTCCAAGGCTTCCGCTGCATGGAAAACAGCCATCAGTGGCTTGGTAAGCACTGACACATCATTGTCTCAGCAGTGTTTTCATTGATGCATTCAATTGGATCAAATAATGACATGTTTAGAGGAGGACAATGTACCATATTTCCCTCTGAAATGGAATGAAGTAGTAGCATAAAAACAGCATGAAGTGGAAATAGGAGGTGAAGGACTAGCCATTTACATTCCTCCACCTTAGCAGACAGCCTGCATGATGGGAGAACCAGAGACGGGCTGCTGGTTTTTTTCAACCCTCTGCCTCCACTGCAGCGCCGCCTGGTGTCTGTAGAGAGAAGCCAAAAAGCTTACAGCACCTGGTATTCCCAGGCGGTCTCCCATCCAAGTACTAACCAGGCCCGACCCTGCTTAGCTTCCGAGATCGGACGAGATCGGGCGTGTTCAGAGTGGTATGGCCGTAAGCCACACGTGCACCCCAAAAAAGGCCTTTTGAAGATGCCCTCAGATTGCGTTTCATTGTTTTGTCTTGGAGTGCAGGTAGGGTACGTCCAGAAATAAAGCAAATCCTGTTACCGGGACGAAAGAAATGAGCCTTCATGACAAGCTCTGCCGTCACCTGTTTTCACATTTCCAAGGCTTCCGCTGCATGGAAAACAGCCATCAGTGGCTTGGTAAGCACTGACACATCATTGTCTCAGCAGTGTTTTCATTGATGCATTCAATTGGATCAAATAATGACATGTTTAGAGGAGGACAATGTACCATATTTCCCTCTGAAATGGAATGAAGTAGTAGCATAAAAACAGCATGAAGTGGAAATAGGAGGTGAAGGACTAGCCATTTACATTCCTCCACCTTAGCAGACAGCCTGCATGATGGGAGAACCAGAGACGGGCTGCTGGTTTTTTTCAACCCTCTGCCTCCACTGCAGCGCCGCCTGGTGTCTGTAGAGAGAAGCCAAAAAGCTTACAGCACCTGGTATTCCCAGGCGGTCTCCCATCCAAGTACTAACCAGGCCCGACCCTGCTTAGCTTCCGAGATCGGACGAGATCGGGCGTGTTCAGAGTGGTATGGCCGTAAGCCACACGTGCACCCCAAAAAAGGCCTTTTGAAGATGCCCTCAGATTGCGTTTCATTGTTTTGTCTTGGAGTGCAGGTAGGGTACGTCCAGAAATAAAGCAAATCCTGTTACCGGGACGAAAGAAATGAGCCTTCATGACAAGCTCTGCCGTCACCTGTTTTCACATTTCCAAGGCTTCCGCTGCATGGAAAACAGCCATCAGTGGCTTGGTAAGCACTGACACATCATTGTCTCAGCAGTGTTTTCATTGATGCATTCAATTGGATCAAATAATGACATGTTTAGAGGAGGACAATGTACCATATTTCCCTCTGAAATGGAATGAAGTAGTAGCATAAAAACAGCATGAAGTGGAAATAGGAGGTGAAGGACTAGCCATTTACATTCCTCCACCTTAGCAGACAGCCTGCATGATGGGAGAACCAGAGACGGGCTGCTGGTTTTTTTCAACCCTCTGCCTCCACTGCAGCGCCGCCTGGTGTCTGTAGAGAGAAGCCAAAAAGCTTACAGCACCTGGTATTCCCAGGCGGTCTACCATCCAAGTACTAACCAGGCCCGACCCTGCTTAGCTTCCGAGATCGGACGAGATCGGGCGTGTTCAGAGTGGTATGGCCGTAAGCCACACGTGCACCCCAAAAAAGGCCTTTTGAAGATGCCCTCAGATTGCGTTTCATTGTTTTGTCTTGGAGTGCAGGTAGGGTACGTCCAGAAATAAAGCAAATCCTGTTACCGGGACGAAAGAAATGAGCCTTCATGACAAGCTCTGCCGTCACCTGTTTTCACATTTCCAAGGCTTCCGCTGCATGGAAAACAGCCATCAGTGGCTTGGTAAGCACTGACACATCATTGTCTCAGCAGTGTTTTCATTGATGCATTCAATTGGATCAAATAATGACATGTTTAGAGGAGGACAATGTACCATATTTCCCTCTGAAATGGAATGAAGTAGTAGCATAAAAACAGCATGAAGTGGAAATAGGAGGTGAAGGACTAGCCATTTACATTCCTCCACCTTAGCAGACAGCCTGCATGATGGGAGAACCAGAGACGGGCTGCTGGTTTTTTTCAACCCTCTGCCTCCACTGCAGCGCCGCCTGGTGTCTGTAGAGAGAAGCCAAAAAGCTTACAGCACCTGGTATTCCCAGGCGGTCTCCCATCCAAGTACTAACCAGGCCCGACCCTGCTTAGCTTCCGAGATCGGACGAGATTGGGCGTGTTCAGAGTGGTATGGCCGTAAGCCACACGTGCACCCCAAAAAAGGCCTTTTGAAGATGCCCTCAGATTGCGTTTCATTGTTTTGTCTTGGAGTGCAGGTAGGGTACGTCCAGAAATAAAGCAAATCCTGTTACCGGGACGAAAGAAATGAGCCTTCATGACAAGCTCTGCCGTCACCTGTTTTCACATTTCCAAGGCTTCCGCTGCATGGAAAACAGCCATCAGTGGCTTGGTAAGCACTGACACATCATTGTCTCAGCAGTGTTTTCATTGATGCATTCAATTGGATCAAATAATGACATGTTTAGAGGAGGACAATGTACCATATTTCCCTCTGAAATGGAATGAAGTAGTAGCATAAAAACTGCATGAAGTGGAAATAGGAGGTGAAGGACTAGCCATTTACATTCCTCCACCTTAGCAGACAGCCTGCATGATGGGAGAACCAGAGACGGGCTGCTGGTTTTTTTCAACCCTCTGCCTCCACTGCAGCGCCGCCTGGTGTCTGTAGAGAGAAGCCAAAAAGCTTACAGCACCTGGTATTCCCAGGCGGTCTCCCATCCAAGTATTAACCAGGCCCGACCCTGCTTAGCTTCCGAGATCGGACGAGATCGGGCGTGTTCAGAGTGGTATGGCCGTAAGCCACACGTGCACCCCAAAAAAGGCCTTTTGAAGATGCCCTCAGATTGCGTTTCATTGTTTTGTCTTGGAGTGCAGGTAGGGTACGTCCAGAAATAAAGCAAATCCTGTTACCGGGACGAAAGAAATGAGCCTTCATGACAAGCTCTGCCGTCACCTGTTTTCACATTTCCAAGGCTTCCGCTGCATGGAAAACAGCCATCAGTGGCTTGGTAAGCACTGACACATCATTGTCTCAGCAGTGTTTTCATTGATGCATTCAATTGGATCAAATAATGACATGTTTAGAGGAGGACAATGTACCATATTTCCCTCTGAAATGGAATGAAGTAGTAGCATAAAAACTGCATGAAGTGGAAATAGGAGGTGAAGGACTAGCCATTTACATTCCTCCACCTTAGCAGACAGCCTGCATGATGGGAGAACCAGAGACGGGCTGCTGGTTTTTTTCAACCCTCTGCCTCCACTGCAGCGCCGCCTGGTGTCTGTAGAGAGAAGCCAAAAAGCTTACAGCACCTGGTATTCCCAGGCGGTCTCCCATCCAAGTACTAACCAGGCCCGACCCTGCTTAGCTTCCGAGATCGGACGAGATCGGGCGTGTTCAGAGTGGTATGGCCGTAAGCCACAGGTGCACCCCAAAAAAGGCCTTTTGAAGATGCCCTCAGATTGCGTTTCATTGTTTTGTCTTGGAGTGCAGGTAGGGTACGTCCAGAAATAAAGCAAATCCTGTTACCAGGACGAAAGAAATGAGCCTTCATGACAAGCTCTGCCGTCACCTGTTTTCACATTTCCAAGGCTTCCGCTGCATGGAAAACAGCCATCAGTGGCTTGGTAAGCACTGACACATCATTGTCTCAGCAGTGTTTTCATTGATGCATTCAATTGGATCAAATAATGACATGTTTAGAGGAGGACAATGTACCATATTTCCCTCTGAAATGGAATGAAGTAGTAGCATAAAAACAGCATGAAGTGGAAATAGGAGGTGAAGGACTAGCCATTTACATTCCTCCACCTTAGCAGACAGCCTGCATGATGGGAGAACCAGAGACGGGCTGCTGGTTTTTTTCAACCCTCTGCCTCCACTGCAGCGCCGCCTGGTGTCTGTAGAGAGAAGCCAAAAAGCTTACAGCACCTGGTATTCCCAGGCGGTCTCCCATCCAAGTACTAACCAGGCCCGACCCTGCTTAGCTTCCGAGATCGGACGAGATCGGGCGTGTTCAGAGTGGTATGGCCGTAAGCCACACGTGCACCCCAAAAAAGGCCTTTTGAAGATGCCCTCAGATTGCGTTTCATTGTTTTGTCTTGGAGTGCAGGTAGGGTACTTCCAGAAATAAAGCAAATCCTGTTACCAGGACGAAAGAAATGAGCCTTCATGACAAGCTCTGCCGTCACCTGTTTTCACATTTCCAAGGCTTCCGCTGCATGGAAAACAGCCATCAGTGGCTTGGTAAGCACTGACACATCATTGTCTCAGCAGTGTTTTCATTGATGCATTCAATTGGATCAAATAATGACATGTTTAGAGGAGGACAATGTACCATATTTCCCTCTGAAATGGAATGAAGTAGTAGCATAAAAACTGCATGAAGTGGAAATAGGAGGTGAAGGACTAGCCATTTACATTCCTCCACCTTAGCAGACAGCCTGCATGATGGGAGAACCAGAGACGGGCTGCTGGTTTTTTTCAACCCTCTGCCTCCACTGCAGCGCCGCCTGGTGTCTGTAGAGAGAAGCCAAAAAGCTTACAGCACCTGGTATTCCCAGGCGGTCTCCCATCCAAGTACTAACCAGGCCCGACCCTGCTTAGCTTCCGAGATCGGACGAGATCGGGCGTGTTCAGAGTGGTATGGCCGTAAGCCACACGTGCACCCCAAAAAAGGCCTTTTGAAGATGCCCTCAGATTGCGTTTCATTGTTTTGTCTTGGAGTGCAGGTAGGGTACGTCCAGAAATAAAGCAAATCCTGTTACCGGGACGAAAGAAATGAGCCTTCATGACAAGCTCTGCCGTCACCTGTTTTCACATTTCCAAGGCTTCCGCTGCATGGAAAACAGCCATCAGTGGCTTGGTAAGCACTGACACATCATTGTCTCAGCAGTGTTTTCATTGATGCATTCAATTGGATCAAATAATGACATGATTAGAGGAGGACAATGTACCATATTTCCCTCTGAAATGGAATGAAGTAGTAGCATAAAAACAGCATGAAGTGGAAATAGGAGGTGAAGGACTAGCCATTTACATTCCTCCACCTTAGCAGACAGCCTGCATGATGGGAGAACCAGAGACGGGCTGCTGGTTTTTTTCAACCCTCTGCCTCCACTGCAGCGCCGCCTGGTGTCTGTAGAGAGAAGCCAAAAAGCTTACAGCACCTGGTATTCCCAGGCGGTCTCCCATCCAAGTACTAACCAGGCCCGACCCTGCTTAGCTTCCGAGATCGGACGAGATCAGGCGTGTTCAGAGTGGTATGGCCGTAAGCAACACGTGCACCCCAAAAAAGGCCTTTTGAAGATGCCCTCAGATTGCGTTTCATTGTTTTGTCTTGGAGTGCAGGTAGGGTACTTCCAGAAATAAAGCAAATCCTGTTACCAGGACGAAAGAAATGAGCCTTCATGACAAGCTCTGCCGTCACCTGTTTTCACATTTCCAAGGCTTCCGCTGCATGGAAAACAGCCATCAGTGGCTTGGTAAGCACTGACACATCATTGTCTCAGCAGTGTTTTCATTGATGCATTCAATTGGATCAAATAATGACATGTTTAGAGGAGGACAATGTACCATATTTCCCTCTGAAATGGAATGAAGTAGTAGCATAAAAACAGCATGAAGTGGAAATAGGAGGTGAAGGACTAGCCATTTACATTCCTCCACCTTAGCAGACAGCCTGCATGATGGGAGAACCAGAGACGGGCTGCTGGTTTTTTTCAACCCTCTGCCTCCACTGCAGCGCCGCCTGGTGTCTGTAGAGAGAAGCCAAAAAGCTTACAGCACCTGGTATTCCCAGGCGGTCTCCCATCCAAGTACTAACCAGGCCCGACCCTGCTTAGCTTCCGAGATCGGACGAGATCGGGCGTGTTCAGAGTGGTATGGCCGTAAGCCACACGTGCACCCCAAAAAAGGCCTTTTGAAGATGCCCTCAGATTGCCTTTCGTTGTTTTGTCTTGGAGTGCAGGTAGGGTACGTCCAGAAATAAAGCAAATCCTGTTACCAGGACGAAAGAAATGAGCCTTCATGACAAGCTCTGCCGTCACCTGTTTTCACATTTCCAAGGCTTCCGCTGCATGGAAAACAGCCATCAGTGGCTTGGTAAGCACTGACACATCATTGTCTCAGCAGTGTTTTCATTGATGCATTCAATTGGATCAAATAATGACATGTTTAGAGGAGGACAATGTACCATATTTCCCTCTGAAATGGAATGAAGTAGTAGCATAAAAACAGCATGAAGTGGAAATAGGAGGTGAAGGACTAGCCGTTTACATTCCTCCACCTTAGCAGACAGCCTGCATGATGGGAGAACCAGAGACGGGCTGCTGGTTTTTTTCAACCCTCTGCCTCCACTGCAGCGCCGCCTGGTGTCTGTAGAGAGAAGCCAAAAAGCTTACAGCACCTGGTATTCCCAGGCGGTCTCCCATCCAAGTACTAACCAGGCCCGACCCTGCTTAGCTTCCGAGATCGGACGAGATCGGGCGTGTTCAGAGTGGTATGGCCGTAAGCCACACGTGCACCCCAAAAAAGGCCTTTTGAAGATGCCCTCAGATTGCGTTTCATTGTTTTGTCTTGGAGTGCAGGTAGGGTACGTCCAGAAATAAAGCAAATCCTGTTACCAGGACGAAAGAAATGAGCCTTCATGACAAGCTCTGCCGTCACCTGTTTTCACATTTCCAAGGCTTCCGCTGCATGGAAAACAGCCATCAGTGGCTTGGTAAGCACTGACACATCATTGTCTCAGCAGTGTTTTCATTGATGCATTCAATTGGATCAAATAATGACATGTTTAGAGGAGGACAATGTACCATATTTCCCTCTGAAATGGAATGAAGTAGTAGCATAAAAACAGCATGAAGTGGAAATAGGAGGTGAAGGACTAGCCATTTACATTCCTCCACCTTAGCAGACAGCCTGCATGATGGGAGAACCAGAGACGGGCTGCTGGTTTTTTTCAACCCTCTGCCTCCACTGCAGCGCCGCCTGGTGTCTGTAGAGAGAAGCCAAAAAGCTTACAGCACCTGGTATTCCCAGGCGGTCTCCCATCCAAGTAATAACCAGGCCCGACCCTGCTTAGCTTCCGAGATCGGACGAGATCGGGCGTGTTCAGAGTGGTATGGCCGTAAGCCACACGTGCACCCCAAAAAAGGCCTTTTGAAGATGCCCTCAGATTGCCTTTCGTTGTTTTGTCTTGGAGTGCAGGTAGGGTACGTCCAGAAATAAAGCAAATCCTGTTACCAGGACGAAAGAAATGAGCCTTCATGACAAGCTCTGCCGTCACCTGTTTTCACATTTCCAAGGCTTCCGCTGCATGGAAAACAGCCATCAGTGGCTTGGTAAGCACTGACACATCATTGTCTCAGCAGTGTTTTCATTGATGCATTCAATTGGATCAAATAATGACATGTTTAGAGGAGGACAATGTACCATATTTCCCTCTGAAATGGAATGAAGTAGTAGCATAAAAACAGCATGAAGTGGAAATAGGAGGTGAAGGACTAGCCATTTACATTCCTCCACCTTAGCAGACAGCCTGCATGATGGGAGAACCAGAGACGGGCTGCTGGTTTTTTTCAACCCTCTGCCTCCACTGCAGCGCCGCCTGGTGTCTGTAGAGAGAAGCCAAAAAGCTTACAGCACCTGGTATTCCCAGGCGGTCTCCCATCCAAGTATTAACCAGGCCCGACCCTGCTTAGCTTCCGAGATCGGACGAGATCGGGCGTGTTCAGAGTGGTTTGGCCGTAAGCCACACGTGCACCCCAAAAAAGGCCTTTTGAAGATTCCCTCAGATTGCGTTTCGTTGTTTTGTCTTGGAGTGCAGGTAGGGTACGTCCAGAAATAAAGCAAATCCTGTTACCAGGACGAAAGAAATGAGCCTTCATGACAAGCTCTGCCGTCACCTGTTTTCACATTTCCAAGGCTTCCGCTGCATGGAAAACAGCCATCAGTGGCTTGGTAAGCACTGACACATCATTGTCTCAGCAGTGTTTTCATTGATGCATTCAATTGGATCAAATAATGACATGTTTAGAGGAGGACAATGTACCATATTTCCCTCTGAAATGGAATGAAGTAGTAGCATAAAAACAGCATGAAGTGGAAATAGGAGGTGAAGGACTAGCCATTTACATTCCTCCACCTTAGCAGACAGCCTGCATGATGGGAGAACCAGAGACGGGCTGCTGGTTTTTTTCAACCCTCTGCCTCCACTGCAGCGCCGCCTGGTGTCTGTAGAGAGAAGCCAAAAAGCTTACAGCACCTGGTATTCCCAGGCGGTCTCCCATCCAAGTACTAACCAGGCCCGACCCTGCTTAGCTTCCGAGATCGGACGAGATCGGGCGTGTTCAGAGTGGTATGGCCGTAAGCCACACGTGCACCCCAAAAAAGGCCTTTTGAAGATGCCCTCAGATTGCGTTTCATTGTTTTGTCTTGGAGTGCAGGTAGGGTACGTCCAGAAATAAAGCAAATCCTGTTACCGGGACGAAAGAAATGAGCCTTCATGACAAGCTCTGCCGTCACCTGTTTTCACATTTCCAAGGCTTCCGCTGCATGGAAAACAGCCATCAGTGGCTTGGTAAGCACTGACACATCATTGTCTCAGCAGTGTTTTCATTGATGCATTCAATTGGATCAAATAATGACATGTTTAGAGGAGGACAATGTACCATATTTCCCTCTGAAATGGAATGAAGTAGTAGCATAAAAACAGCATGAAGTGGAAATAGGAGGTGAAGGACTAGCCATTTACATTCCTCCACCTTAGCAGACAGCCTGCATGATGGGAGAACCAGAGACGGGCTGCTGGTTTTTTTCAACCCTCTGCCTCCACTGCAGCGCCGCCTGGTGTCTGTAGAGAGAAGCCAAAAAGCTTACAGCACCTGGTATTCCCAGGCGGTCTCCCATCCAAGTACTAACCAGGCCCGACCCTGCTTAGCTTCCGAGATCGGACGAGATCGGGCGTGTTCAGAGTGGTTTGGCCGTAAGCCACACGTGCACCCCAAAAAAGGCCTTTTGAAGATTCCCTCAGATTGCGTTTCGTTGTTTTGTCTTGGAGTGCAGGTAGGGTACGTCCAGAAATAAAGCAAATCCTGTTACCAGGACGAAAGAAATGAGCCTTCATGACAAGCTCTGCCGTCACCTGTTTTCACATTTCCAAGGCTTCCGCTGCATGGAAAACAGCCATCAGTGGCTTGGTAAGCACTGACACATCATTGTCTCAGCAGTGTTTTCATTGATGCATTCAATTGGATCAAATAATGACATGTTTAGAGGAGGACAATGTACCATATTTCCCTCTGAAATGGAATGAAGTAGTAGCATAAAAACAGCATGAAGTGGAAATAGGAGGTGAAGGACTAGCCGTTTACATTCCTCCACCTTAGCAGACAGCCTGCATGATGGGAGAACCAGAGACGGGCTGCTGGTTTTTTTCAACCCTCTGCCTCCACTGCAGCGCCGCCTGGTGTCTGTAGAGAGAAGCCAAAAAGCTTACAGCACCTGGTATTCCCAGGCGGTCTCCCATCCAAGTACTAACCAGGCCCGACCCTGCTTGGCTTCCGAGATCGGACGAGATCGGGCGTGTTCAGAGTGGTATGGCCGTAAGCCACACGTGCACCCCAAAAAAGGCCTTTTGAAGATGCCCTCAGATTGCGTTTCGTTGTTTTGTCTTGGAGTGCAGGTAGGGTACGTCCAGAAATAAAGCAAATCCTGTTACCAGGACGAAAGAAATGAGCCTTCATGACAAGCTCTGCCGTCACCTGTTTTCACATTTCCAAGGCTTCCGCTGCATGGAAAACAGCCATCAGTGGCTTGGTAAGCACTGACACATCATTGTCTCAGCAGTGTTTTCATTGATGCATTCAATTGGATCAAATAATGACATGTTTAGAGGAGGACAATGTACCATATTTCCCTCTGAAATGGAATGAAGTAGTAGCATAAAAACAGCATGAAGTGGAAATAGGAGGTGAAGGACTAGCCGTTTACATTCCTCCACCTTAGCAGACAGCCTGCATGATGGGAGAACCAGAGACGGGCTGCTGGTTTTTTTCAACCCTCTGCCTCCACTGCAGCGCCGCCTGGTGTCTGTAGAGAGAAGCCAAAAAGCTTACAGCACCTGGTATTCCCAGGCGGTCTCCCATCCAAGTACTAACCAGGCCCGACCCTGCTTAGCTTCCGAGATCGGACGAGATCGGGCGTGTTCAGAGTGGTATGGCCGTAAGCCACACGTGCACCCCAAAAAAGGCCTTTTGAAGATGCCCTCAGATTGCGTTTCGTTGTTTTGTCTTGGAGTGCAGGTAGGGTACGTCCAGAAATAAAGCAAATCCTGTTACCAGGACGAAAGAAATGAGCCTTCATGACAAGCTCTGCCGTCACCTGTTTTCACATTTCCAAGGCTTCCGCTGCATGGAAAACAGCCATCAGTGGCTTGGTAAGCACTGACACATCATTGTCTCAGCAGTGTTTTCATTGATGCATTCAATTGGATCAAATAATGACATGTTTAGAGGAGGACAATGTACCATATTTCCCTCTGAAATGGAATGAAGTAGTAGCATAAAAACAGCATGAAGTGGAAATAGGAGGTGAAGGACTAGCCATTTACATTCCTCCACCTTAGCAGACAGCCTGCATGATGGGAGAACCAGAGACGGGCTGCTGGTTTTTTTCAACCCTCTGCCTCCACTGCAGCGCCGCCTGGTGTCTGTAGAGAGAAGCCAAAAAGCTTACAGCACCTGGTATTCCCAGGCGGTCTCCCATCCAAGTACTAACCAGGCCCGACCCTGCTTGGCTTCCGAGATCGGACGAGATCGGGCGTGTTCAGAGTGGTATGGCCGTAAGCCACACGTGCACCCCAAAAAAGGCCTTTTGAAGATGCCCTCAGATTGCGTTTCGTTGTTTTGTCTTGGAGTGCAGGTAGGGTACGTCCAGAAATAAAGCAAATCCTGTTACCAGGACGAAAGAAATGAGCCTTCATGACAAGCTCTGCCGTCACCTGTTTTCACATTTCCAAGGCTTCCGCTGCATGGAAAACAGCCATCAGTGGCTTGGTAAGCACTGACACATCATTGTCTCAGCAGTGTTTTCATTGATGCATTCAATTGGATCAAATAATGACATGTTTAGAGGAGGACAATGTACCATATTTCCCTCTGAAATGGAATGAAGTAGTAGCATAAAAACAGCATGAAGTGGAAATAGGAGGTGAAGGACTAGCCATTTACATTCCTCCACCTTAGCAGACAGCCTGCATGATGGGAGAACCAGAGACGGGCTGCTGGTTTTTTTCAACCCTCTGCCTCCACTGCAGCGCCGCCTGGTGTCTGTAGAGAGAAGCCAAAAAGCTTACAGCACCTGGTATTCCCAGGCGGTCTCCCATCCAAGTACTAACCAGGCCCGACCCTGCTTAGCTTCCGAGATCGGACGAGATCGGGCGTGTTCAGAGTGGTATGGCCGTAAGCCACACGTGCACCCCAAAAAAGGCCTTTTGAAGATGCCCTCAGATTGCGTTTCGTTGTTTTGTCTTGGAGTGCAGGTAGGGTACGTCCAGAAATAAAGCAAATCCTGTTACCAGGACGAAAGAAATGAGCCTTCATGACAAGCTCTGCCGTCACCTGTTTTCACATTTCCAAGGCTTCCGCTGCATGGAAAACAGCCATCAGTGGCTTGGTAAGCACTGACACATCATTGTCTCAGTAGTGTTTTCATTGATGCATTCAATTGGATCAAATAATGACATGTTTAGAGGAGGACAATGTACCATATTTCCCTCTGAAATGGAATGAAGTAGTAGCATAAAAACAGCATGAAGTGGAAATAGGAGGTGAAGGACTAGCCATTTACATTCCTCCACCTTAGCAGACAGCCTGCATGATGGGAGAACCAGAGACGGGCTGCTGGTTTTTTTCAACCCTCTGCCTCCACTGCAGCGCCGCCTGGTGTCTGTAGAGAGAAGCCAAAAAGCTTACAGCACCTGGTATTCCCAGGCGGTCTCCCATCCAAGTACTAACCAGGCCCGACCCTGCTTAGCTTCCGAGATCGGACGAGATCGGGCGTGTTCAGAGTGGTATGGCCGTAAGCCACACGTGCACCCCAAAAAAGGCCTTTTGAAGATGCCCTCAGATTGCGTTTCGTTGTTTTGTCTTGGAGTGCAGGTAGGGTACGTCCAGAAATAAAGCAAATCCTGTTACCAGGACGAAAGAAATGAGCCTTCATGACAAGCTCTGCCGTCACCTGTTTTCACATTTCCAAGGCTTCCGCTGCATGGAAAACAGCCATCAGTGGCTTGGTAAGCACTGACACATCATTGTCTCAGCAGTGTTTTCATTGATGCATTCAATTGGATCAAATAATGACATGTTTAGAGGAGGACAATGTACCATATTTCCCTCTGAAATGGAATGAAGTAGTAGCATAAAAACAGCATGAAGTGGAAATAGGAGGTGAAGGACTAGCCATTTACATTCCTCCACCTTAGCAGACAGCCTGCATGATGGGAGAACCAGAGACGGGCTGCTGGTTTTTTTCAACCCTCTGCCTCCACTGCAGCGCCGCCTGGTGTCTGTAGAGAGAAGCCAAAAAGCTTACAGCACCTGGTATTCCCAGGCGGTCTCCCATCCAAGTACTAACCAGGCCCGACCCTGCTTAGCTTCCGAGATCGGACGAGATCGGGCGTGTTCAGAGTGGTATGGCCGTAAGCCACACGTGCACCCCAAAAAAGGCCTTTTGAAGATGCCCTCAGATTGCGTTTCGTTGTTTTGTCTTGGAGTGCAGGTAGGGTACGTCCAGAAATAAAGCAAATCCTGTTACCAGGACGAAAGAAATGAGCCTTCATGACAAGCTCTGCCGTCACCTGTTTTCACATTTCCAAGGCTTCCGCTGCATGGAAAACAGCCATCAGTGGCTTGGTAAGCACTGACACATCATTGTCTCAGCAGTGTTTTCATTGATGCATTCAATTGGATCAAATAATGACATGTTTAGAGGAGGACAATGTACCATATTTCCCTCTGAAATGGAATGAAGTAGTAGCATAAAAACAGCATGAAGTGGAAATAGGAGGTGAAGGACTAGCCATTTACATTCCTCCACCTTAGCAGACAGCCTGCATGATGGGAGAACCAGAGACGGGCTGCTGGTTTTTTTCAACCCTCTGCCTCCACTGCAGCGCCGCCTGGTGTCTGTAGAGAGAAGCCAAAAAGCTTACAGCACCTGGTATTCCCAGGCGGTCTCCCATCCAAGTACTAACCAGGCCCGACCCTGCTTAGCTTCCGAGATCGGACGTGTTCAGAGTGGTATGGCCGTAAGCCACACGTGCACCCCAAAAAAGGCCTTTTGAAGATGCCCTCAGATTGCGTTTCGTTGTTTTGTCTTGGAGTGCAGGTAGGGTACGTCCAGAAATAAAGCAAATCCTGTTACCAGGACGAAAGAAATGAGCCTTCATGACAAGCTCTGCCGTCACCTGTTTTCACATTTCCAAGGCTTCCGCTGCATGGAAAACAGCCATCAGTGGCTTGGTAAGCACTGACACATCATTGTCTCAGCAGTGTTTTCATTGATGCATTCAATTGGATCAAATAATGACATGTTTAGAGGAGGACAATGTACCATATTTCCCTCTGAAATGGAATGAAGTAGTAGCATAAAAACAGCATGAAGTGGAAATAGGAGGTGAAGGACTAGCCATTTACATTCCTCCACCTTAGCAGACAGCCTGCATGATGGGAGAACCAGAGACGGGCTGCTGGTTTTTTTCAACCCTCTGCCTCCACTGCAGCGCCGCCTGGTGTCTGTAGAGAGAAGCCAAAAAGCTTACAGCACCTGGTATTCCCAGGCGGTCTCCCATCCAAGTACTAACCAGGCCCGACCCTGCTTAGCTTCCGAGATCGGACGAGATCGGGCGTGTTCAGAGTGGTATGGCCGTAAGCCACACGTGCACCCCAAAAAAGGCCTTTTGAAGATGCCCTCAGATTGCGTTTCATTGTTTTGTCTTGGAGTGCAGGTAGGGTACGTCCAGAAATAAAGCAAATCCTGTTACCAGGACGAAAGAAATGAGCCTTCATGACAAGCTCTGCCGTCACCTGTTTTCACATTTCCAAGGCTTCCGCTGCATGGAAAACAGCCATCAGTGGCTTGGTAAGCACTGACACATCATTGTCTCAGCAGTGTTTTCATTGATGCATTCAATTGGATCAAATAATGACATGTTTAGAGGAGGACAATGTACCATATTTCCCTCTGAAATGGAATGAAGTAGTAGCATAAAAACAGCATGAAGTGGAAATAGGAGGTGAAGGACTAGCCATTTACATTCCTCCACCTTAGCAGACAGCCTGCATGATGGGAGAACCAGAGACGGGCTGCTGGTTTTTTTCAACCCTCTGCCTCCACTGCAGCGCCGCCTGGTGTCTGTAGAGAGAAGCCAAAAAGCTTACAGCACCTGGTATTCCCAGGCGGTCTCCCATCCAAGTACTAACCAGGCCCGACCCTGCTTAGCTTCCGAGATCGGACGAGATCGGGCGTGTTCAGAGTGGTATGGCCGTAAGCCACGCGTGCACCCCAAAAAAGGCCTTTTGAAGATGCCCTCAGATTGCGTTTCATTGTTTTGTCTTGGAGTGCAGGTAGGGTACGTCCAGAAATAAAGCAAATCCTGTTACCGGGACGAAAGAAATGAGCCTTCATGACAAGCTCTGCCGTCACCTGTTTTCACATTTCCAAGGCTTCCGCTGCATGGAAAACAGCCATCAGTGGCTTGGTAAGCACTGACACATCATTGTCTCAGCAGTGTTTTCATTGATGCATTCAATTGGATCAAATAATGACATGTTTAGAGGAGGACAATGTACCATATTTCCCTCTGAAATGGAATGAAGTAGTAGCATAAAAACAGCATGAAGTGGAAATAGGAGGTGAAGGACTAGCCATTTACATTCCTCCACCTTAGCAGACAGCCTGCATGATGGGAGAACCAGAGACGGGCTGCTGGTTTTTTTCAACCCTCTGCCTCCACTGCAGCGCCGCCTGGTGTCTGTAGAGAGAAGCCAAAAAGCTTACAGCACCTGGTATTCCCAGGCGGTCTCCCATCCAAGTACTAACCAGGCCCGACCCTGCTTAGCTTCCGAGATCGGACGAGATCGGGCGTGTTCAGAGTGGTATGGCCGTAAGCCACGCGTGCACCCCAAAAAAGGCCTTTTGAAGATGCCCTCAGATTGCGTTTCATTGTTTTGTCTTGGAGTGCAGGTAGGGTACGTCCAGAAATAAAGCAAATCCTGTTACCAGGACGAAAGAAATGAGCCTTCATGACAAGCTCTGCCGTCACCTGTTTTCACATTTCCAAGGCTTCCGCTGCATGGAAAACAGCCATCAGTGGCTTGGTAAGCACTGACACATCATTGTCTCAGCAGTGTTTTCATTGATGCATTCAATTGGATCAAATAATGACATGTTTAGAGGAGGACAATGTACCATATTTCCCTCTGAAATGGAATGAAGTAGTAGCATAAAAACAGCATGAAGTGGAAATAGGAGGTGAAGGACTAGCCATTTACATTCCTCCACCTTAGCAGACAGCCTGCATGATGGGAGAACCAGAGACGGGCTGCTGGTTTTTTTCAACCCTCTGCCTCCACTGCAGCGCCGCCTGGTGTCTGTAGAGAGAAGCCAAAAAGCTTACAGCACCTGGTATTCCCAGGCGGTCTCCCATCCAAGTACTAACCAGGCCCGACCCTGCTTAGCTTCCGAGATCGGACGAGATCGGGCGTGTTCAGAGTGGTATGGCCGTAAGCCACACGTGCACCCCAAAAAAGGCCTTTTGAAGATGCCCTCAGATTGCGTTTCGTTGTTTTGTCTTGGAGTGCAGGTAGGGTACGTCCAGAAATAAAGCAAATCCTGTAACCAGGACGAAAGAAATGAGCCTTCATGACAAGCTCTGCCGTCACCTGTTTTCACATTTCCAAGGCTTCCGCTGCATGGAAAACAGCCATCAGTGGCTTGGTAAGCACTGACACATCATTGTCTCAGCAGTGTTTTCATTGATGCATTCAATTGGATCAAATAATGACATGTTTAGAGGAGGACAATGTACCATATTTCCCTCTGAAATGGAATGAAGTAGTAGCATAAAAACAGCATGAAGTGGAAATAGGAGGTGAAGGACTAGCCATTTACATTCCTCCACCTTAGCAGACAGCCTGCATGATGGGAGAACCAGAGACGGGCTGCTGGTTTTTTTCAACCCTCTGCCTCCACTGCAGCGCCGCCTGGTGTCTGTAGAGAGAAGCCAAAAAGCTTACAGCACCTGGTATTCCCAGGCGGTCTCCCATCCAAGTACTAACCAGGCCCGACCCTGCTTAGCTTCCGAGATCGGATGAGATCGGGCGTGTTCAGAGTGGTATGGCCGTAAGCCACACGTGGACCCCAAAAAAGGCCTTTTGAAGATGCCCTCAGATTGCGTTTCGTTGTTTTGTCTTGGAGTGCAGGTAGGGTACGTCCAGAAATAAAGCAAATCCTGTTACCAGGACGAAAGAAATGAGCCTTCATGACAAGCTCTGCCGTCACCTGTTTTCACATTTCCAAGGCTTCCGCTGCATGGAAAAAAGCCATCAGTGGCTTGGTAAGCACTGACACATCATTGTCTCAGCAGTGTTTTCATTGATGCATTCAATTGGATCAAATAATGACATGTTTAGAGGAGGACAATGTACCATATTTCCCTCTGAAATGGAATGAAGTAGTAGCATAAAAACAGCATGAAGTGGAAATAGGAGGTGAAGGACTAGCCATTTACATTCCTCCACCTTAGCAGACAGCCTGCATGATGGGAAAACCAGAGACGGGCTGCTGGTTTTTTTCAACCCTCTGCCTCCACTGCAGCGCCGCCTGGTGTCTGTAGAGAGAAGCCAAAAAGCTTACAGCACCTGGTATTCCCAGGCGGTCTCCCATCCAAGTACTAACCAGGCCCGACCCTGCTTAGCTTCCGAGATCGGACGAGATCGGGCGTGTTCAGAGTGGTATGGCCGTAAGCCACGCGTGCACCCCAAAAAAGGCCTTTTGAAGATGCCCTCAGATTGCGTTTCGTTGTTTTGTCTTGGAGTGCAGGTAGGGTACGTCCAGAAATAAAGCAAATCCTGTTACCGGGACGAAAGAAATGAGCCTTCATGACAAGCTCTGCCGTCACCTGTTTTCACATTTCCAAGGCTTCCGCTGCATGGAAAACAGCCATCAGTGGCTTGGTAAGCACTGACACATCATTGTCTCAGCAGTGTTTTCATTGATGCATTCAATTGGATCAAATAATGACATGTTTAGAGGAGGACAATGTACCATATTTCCCTCTGAAATGGAATGAAGTAGTAGCATAAAAACAGCATGAAGTGGAAATAGGAGGTGAAGGACTAGCCATTTACATTCCTCCACCTTAGCAGACAGCCTGCATGATGGGAGAACCAGAGACGGGCTGCTGGTTTTTTTCAACCCTCTGCCTCCACTGCAGCGCCGCCTGGTGTCTGTAGAGAGAAGCCAAAAAGCTTACAGCACCTGGTATTCCCAGGCGGTCTCCCATCCAAGTACTAACCAGGCCCGACCCTGCTTAGCTTCCGAGATCGGACGAGATCGGGCGTGTTCAGAGTGGTATGGCCGTAAGCCACACGTGCACCCCAAAAAAGGCCTTTTGAAGATGCCCTCAGATTGCGTTTCGTTGTTTTGTCCTGGAGTGCAGGTAGGGTACGTCCAGAAATAAAGCAAATCCTGTTACCAGGACGAAAGAAATGAGCCTTCATGACAAGCTCTGCCGTCACCTGTTTTCACATTTCCAAGGCTTCCGCTGCATGGAAAACAGCCATCAGTGGCTTGGTAAGCACTGACACATCATTGTCTCAGCAGTGTTTTCATTGATGCATTCAATTGGATCAAATAATGACATGTTTAGAGGAGGACAATGTACCATATTTCCCTCTGAAATGGAATGAAGTAGTAGCATAAAAACAGCATGAAGTGGAAATAGGAGGTGAAGGACTAGCCATTTACATTCCTCCACCTTAGCAGACAGCCTGCATGATGGGAGAACCAGAGACGGGCTGCTGGTTTTTTTCAACCCTCTGCCTCCACTGCAGCGCAGCCTGGTGTCTGTAGAGAGAAGCCAAAAAGCTTACAGCACCTGGTATTCCCAGGCGGTCTCCCATCCAAGTACTAACCAGGCCCGACCCTGCTTAGCTTCCGAGATCGGACGAGATCGGGCGTGTTCAGAGTGGTATGGCCGTAAGCCACACGTGGACCCCAAAAAAGGCCTTTTGAAGATGCCCTCAGATTGCGTTTCATTGTTTTGTCTTGGAGTGCAGGTAGGGTACGTCCAGAAATAAAGCAAATCCTGTTACCGGGACGAAAGAAATGAGCCTTCATGACAAGCTCTGCCGTCACCTGTTTTCACATTTCCAAGGCTTCCGCTGCATGGAAAACAGCCATCAGTGGCTTGGTAAGCACTGACACATCATTGTCTCAGCAGTGTTTTCATTGATGCATTCAATTGGATCAAATAATGACATGTTTAGAGGAGGACAATGTACCATATTTCCCTCTGAAATGGAATGAAGTAGTAGCATAAAAACAGCATGAAGTGGAAATAGGAGGTGAAGGACTAGCCATTTACATTCCTCCACCTTAGCAGACAGCCTGCATGATGGGAGAACCAGAGACGGGCTGCTGGTTTTTTTCAACCCTCTGCCTCCACTGCAGCGCCGCCTGGTGTCTGTAGAGAGAAGCCAAAAAGTTTACAGCACCTGGTATTCCCAGGCGGTCTCCCATCCAAGTACTAACCAGGCCCGACCCTGCTTAGCTTCCGAGATCGGACGAGATCGGGCGTGTTCAGAGTGGTATGGCCGTAAGCCACACGTGGACCCCAAAAAAGGCCTTTTGAAGATGCCCTCAGATTGCGTTTCATTGTTTTGTCTTGGAGTGCAGGTAGGGTACGTCCAGAAATAAAGCAAATCCTGTTACCGGGACGAAAGAAATGAGCCTTCATGACAAGCTCTGCCGTCACCTGTTTTCACATTTCCAAGGCTTCCGCTGCATGGAAAACAGCCATCAGTGGCTTGGTAAGCACTGACACATCATTGTCTCAGCAGTGTTTTCATTGATGCATTCAATTGGATCAAATAATGACATGTTTAGAGGAGGACAATGTACCATATTTCCCTCTGAAATGGAATGAAGTAGTAGCATAAAAACAGCATGAAGTGGAAATAGGAGGTGAAGGACTAGCCATTTACATTCCTCCACCTTAGCAGACAGCCTGCATGATGGGAGAACCAGAGACGGGCTGCTGGTTTTTTTCAACCCTCTGCCTCCACTGCAGCGCCGCCTGGTGTCTGTAGAGAGAAGCCAAAAAGCTTACAGCACCTGGTATTCCCAGGCGGTCTCCCATCCAAGTACTAACCAGGCCCTACCCTGCTTAGCTTCCGAGATCGGACTAGATCGGGCGTGTTCAGACTGGTATGGCCGTAAGCCACATGTGGACCCCAAAAAAGGCCTTTTGAAGATGCCCTCAGATTGCGTTTCATTGTTTTGTCTTGGAGTGCAGGTAGGGTACGTCCAGAAATAAAGCAAATCCTGTTACCGGGACGAAAGAAATGAGCCTTCATGACAAGCTCTGCCGTCACCTGTTTTCACATTTCCAAGGCTTCCGCTGCATGGAAAACAGCCATCAGTGGCTTGGTAAGCACTGACACATCATTGTCTCAGCAGTGTTTTCATTGATGCATTCAATTGGATCAAATAATGACATGTTTAGAGGAGGACAATGTACCATATTTCCCTCTGAAATGGAATGAAGTAGTAGCATAAAAACAGCATGAAGTGGAAATAGGAGGTGAAGGACTAGCCATTTACATTCCTCCACCTTAGCAGACAGCCTGCATGATGGGAGAACCAGAGACGGGCTGCTGGTTTTTTTCAACCCTCTGCCTCCACTGCAGCGCCGCCTGGTGTCTGTAGAGAGAAGCCAAAAAGCTTACAGCACCTGGTATTCCCAGGCGGTCTCCCATCCAAGTACTAACCAGGCCCGACCCTGCTTAGCTTCCGAGATCGGACGAGATCGGGCGTGTTCAGAGTGGTATGGCCGTAAGCCACGCGTGCACCCCAAAAAAGGCCTTTTGAAGATGCCCTCAGATTGCGTTTCATTGTTTTGTCTTGGAGTGCAGGTAGGGTACGTCCAGAAATAAAGCAAATCCTGTTACCAGGACGAAAGAAATGAGCCTTCATGACAAGCTCTGCCGTCACCTGTTTTCACATTTCCAAGGCTTCCGCTGCATGGAAAACAGCCATCAGTGGCTTGGTAAGCACTGACACATCATTGTCTCAGCAGTGTTTTCATTGATGCATTCAATTGGATCAAATAATGACATGTTTAGAGGAGGACAATGTACCATATTTCCCTCTGAAATGGAATGAAGTAGTAGCATAAAAACAGCATGAAGTGGAAATAGGAGGTGAAGGACTAGCCATTTACATTCCTCCACCTTAGCAGACAGCCTGCATGATGGGAGAACCAGAGACGGGCTGCTGGTTTTTTTCAACCCTCTGCCTCCACTGCAGCGCCGCCTGGTGTCTGTAGAGAGAAGCCAAAAAGCTTACAGCACCTGGTATTCCCAGGCGGTCTCCCATCCAAGTACTAACCAGGCCCGACCCTGCTTAGCTTCCGAGATCGGACGAGATCGGGCGTGTTCAGAGTGGTATGGCCGTAAGCCACGCGTGCACCCCAAAAAAGGCCTTTTGAAGATGCCCTCAGATTGCGTTTCATTGTTTTGTCTTGGAGTGCAGGTAGGGTACGTCCAGAAATAAAGCAAATCCTGTAACCGGGACGAAAGAAATGAGCCTTCATGACAAGCTCTGCCGTCACCTGTTTTCACATTTCCAAGGCTTCCGCTGCATGGAAAACAGCCATCAGTGGCTTGGTAAGCACTGACACATCATTGTCTCAGCAGTGTTTTCATTGATGCATTCAATTGGATCAAATAATGACATGTTTAGAGGAGGACAATGTACCATATTTCCCTCTGAAATGGAATGAAGTAGTAGCATAAAAACAGCATGAAGTGGAAATAGGAGGTGAAGGACTAGCCATTTACATTCCTCCACCTTAGCAGACAGCCTGCATGATGGGAGAACCAGAGACGGGCTGCTGGTTTTTTTCAACCCTCTGCCTCCACTGCAGCGCCGCCTGGTGTCTGTAGAGAGAAGCCAAAAAGCTTACAGCACCTGGTATTCCCAGGCGGTCTCCCATCCAAGTACTAACCAGGCCCGACCCTGCTTAGCTTCCGAGATCGGACGAGATCGGGCGTGTTCAGAGTGGTATGGCCGTAAGCCACACGTGCACCCCAAAAAAGGCCTTTTGAAGATGCCCTCAGATTGCGTTTCATTGTTTTGTCTTGGAGTGCAGGTAGGGTACGTCCAGAAATAAAGCAAATCCTGTTACCGGGACGAAAGAAATGAGCCTTCATGACAAGCTCTGCCGTCACCTGTTTTCACATTTCCAAGGCTTCCGCTGCATGGAAAACAGCCATCAGTGGCTTGGTAAGCACTGACACATCATTGTCTCAGCAGTGTTTTCATTGATGCATTCAATTGGATCAAATAATGACATGTTTAGAGGAGGACAATGTACCATATTTCCCTCTGAAATGGAATGAAGTAGTAGCATAAAAACAGCATGAAGTGGAAATAGGAGGTGAAGGACTAGCCATTTACATTCCTCCACCTTAGCAGACAGCCTGCATGATGGGAGAACCAGAGACGGGCTGCTGGTTTTTTTCAACCCTCTGCCTCCACTGCAGCGCCGCCTGGTGTCTGTAGAGAGAAGCCAAAAAGCTTACAGCACCTGGTATTCCCAGGCGGTCTCCCATCCAAGTACTAACCAGGCCCGACCCTGCTTAGCTTCCGAGATCGGACGAGATCGGGCGTGTTCAGAGTGGTATGGCCGTAAGCCACACGTGCACCCCAAAAAAGGCCTTTTGAAGATGCCCTCAGATTGCGTTTCATTGTTTTGTCTTGGAGTGCAGGTAGGGTACGTCCAGAAATAAAGCAAATCCTGTTACCGGGACGAAAGAAATGAGCCTCCATGACAAGCTCTGCCGTCACCTGTTTTCACATTTCCAAGGCTTCAGCTGCATGGAAAACAGCCATCAGTGGCTTGGTAAGCACTGACACATCATTGTCTCAGCAGTGTTTTCATTGATGCATTCAATTGGATCAAATAATGACATGTTTAGAGGAGGACAATGTACCATATTTCCCTCTGAAATGGAATGAAGTAGTAGCATAAAAACAGCATGAAGTGGAAATAGGAGGTGAAGGACTAGCCATTTACATTCCTCCACCTTAGCAGACAGCCTGCATGATGGGAGAACCAGAGACGGGCTGCTGGTTTTTTTCAACCCTCTGCCTCCACTGCAGCGCCGCCTGGTGTCTGTAGAGAGAAGCCAAAAAGCTTACAGCACCTGGTATTCCCAGGCGGTCTCCCATCCAAGTACTAACCAGGCCCGACCCTGCTTAGCTTCCGAGATCGGACGAGATCGGGCGTGTTCAGAGTGGTATGGCCGTAAGCCACACGTGCACCCCAAAAAAGGCCTTTTGAAGATGCCCTCAGATTGCGTTTCATTGTTTTGTCTTGGAGTGCAGGTAGGGTACGTCCAGAAATAAAGCAAATCCTGTTACCGGGACGAAAGAAATGAGCCTCCATGACAAGCTCTGCCGTCACCTGTTTTCACATTTCCAAGGCTTCCGCTGCATGGAAAACAGCCATCAGTGGCTTGGTAAGCACTGACACATCATTGTCTCAGCAGTGTTTTCATTGATGCATTCAATTGGATCAAATAATGACATGTTTAGAGGAGGACAATGTACCATATTTCCCTCTGAAATGGAATGAAGTAGTAGCATAAAAACAGCATGAAGTGGAAATAGGAGGTGAAGGACTAGCCATTTACATTCCTCCACCTTAGCAGACAGCCTGCATGATGGGAGAACCAGAGACGGGCTGCTGGTTTTTTTCAACCCTCTGCCTCCACTGCAGCGCCGCCTGGTGTCTGTAGAGAGAAGCCAAAAAGCTTACAGCACCTGGTATTCCCAGGCGGTCTCCCATCCAAGTACTAACCAGGCCCGACCCTGCTTAGCTTCCGAGATCGGACGAGATCGGGCGTGTTCAGAGTGGTATGGCCGTAAGCCACACGTGCACCCCAAAAAAGGCCTTTTGAAGATGCCCTCAGATTGCGTTTCATTGTTTTGTCTTGAAGTGCAGGTAGGGTACGTCCAGAAATAAAGCAAATCCTGTTACCGGGACGAAAGAAATGAGCCTCCATGACAAGCTCTGCCGTCACCTGTTTTCACATTTCCAAGGCTTCCGCTGCATGGAAAACAGCCATCAGTGGCTTGGTAAGCACTGACACATCATTGTCTCAGCAGTGTTTTCATTGATGCATTCAATTGGATCAAATAATGACATGTTTAGAGGAGGACAATGTACCATATTTCCCTCTGAAATGGAATGAAGTAGTAGCATAAAAACAGCATGAAGTGGAAATAGGAGGTGAAGGACTAGCCATTTACATTCCTCCACCTTAGCAGACAGCCTGCATGATGGGAGAACCAGAGACGGGCTGCTGGTTTTTTTCAACCCTCTGCCTCCACTGCAGCGCCGCCTGGTGTCTGTAGAGAGAAGCCAAAAAGCTTACAGCACCTGGTATTCCCAGGCGGTCTCCCATCCAAGTACTAACCAGGCCCGACCCTGCTTAGCTTCCGAGATCGGACGAGATCGGGCGTGTTCAGAGTGGTATGGCCGTAAGCCACACGTGCACCCCAAAAAAGGCCTTTTGAAGATGCCCTCAGATTGCGTTTCATTGTTTTGTCTTGGAGTGCAGGTAGGGTACGTCCAGAAATAAAGCAAATCCTGTTACCGGGACGAAAGAAATGAGCCTCCATGACAAGCTCTGCCGTCACCTGTTTTCACATTTCCAAGGCTTCCGCTGCATGGAAAACAGCCATCAGTGGCTTGGTAAGCACTGACACATCATTGTCTCAGCAGTGTTTTCATTGATGCATTCAATTGGATCAAATAATGACATGTTTAGAGGAGGACAATGTACCATATTTCCCTCTGAAATGGAATGAAGTAGTAGCATAAAAACAGCATGAAGTGGAAATAGGAGGTGAAGGACTAGCCATTTACATTCCTCCACCTTAGCAGACAGCCTGCATGATGGGAGAACCAGAGACGGGCTGCTGGTTTTTTTCAACCCTCTGCCTCCACTGCAGCGCCGCCTGGTGTCTGTAGAGAGAAGCCAAAAAGCTTACAGCACCTGGTATTCCCAGGCGGTCTCCCATCCAAGTACTAACCAGGCCCGACCCTGCTTAGCTTCCGAGATCGGACGAGATCGGGCGTGTTCAGAGTGGTATGGCCGTAAGCCACACGTGCACCCCAAAAAAGGCCTTTTGAAGATGCCCTCAGATTGCGTTTCATTGTTTTGTCTTGAAGTGCAGGTAGGGTACGTCCAGAAATAAAGCAAATCCTGTTACCGGGACGAAAGAAATGAGCCTCCATGACAAGCTCTGCCGTCACCTGTTTTCACATTTCCAAGGCTTCCGCTGCATGGAAAACAGCCATCAGTGGCTTGGTAAGCACTGACACATCATTGTCTCAGCAGTGTTTTCATTGATGCATTCAATTGGATCAAATAATGACATGTTTAGAGGAGGACAATGTACCATATTTCCCTCTGAAATGGAATGAAGTAGTAGCATAAAAACAGCATGAAGTGGAAATAGGAGGTGAAGGACTAGCCATTTACATTCCTCCACCTTAGCAGACAGCCTGCATGATGGGAGAACCAGAGACGGGCTGCTGGTTTTTTTCAACCCTCTGCCTCCACTGCAGCGCCGCCTGGTGTCTGTAGAGAGAAGCCAAAAAGCTTACAGCACCTGGTATTCCCAGGCGGTCTCCCATCCAAGTACTAACCAGGCCCGACCCTGCTTAGCTTCCGAGATCGGACGAGATCGGGCGTGTTCAGAGTGGTATGGCCGTAAGCCACACGTGCACCCCAAAAAAGGCCTTTTGAAGATGCCCTCAGATTGCGTTTCATTGTTTTGTCTTGGAGTGCAGGTAGGGTACGTCCAGAAATAAAGCAAATCCTGTAACCGGGACGAAAGAAATGAGCCTTCATGACAAGCTCTGCCGTCACCTGTTTTCACATTTCCAAGGCTTCCGCTGCATGGAAAACAGCCATCAGTGGCTTGGTAAGCACTGACACATCATTGTCTCAGCAGTGTTTTCATTGATGCATTCAATTGGATCAAATAATGACATGTTTAGAGGAGGACAATGTACCATATTTCCCTCTGAAATGGAATGAAG